>NW_020653945.1:4981851-5006165 GCF_003589595.1 Hyposmocoma kahamanoa
TAGGGAAACTATGGTTTAAACCGATGATGTTCAAAGTGGTCTTTGTCGACCCCCAGGGGTTCAATCCAGTGTACAAGGAATCCATTTCAGCGAAAAAAGGGGGTGCGTTAATGGAATTAGGAGAGTGGTGACCAAACTTTTGTCTTTCCATACACAGATAGTACGTGCATATAAAGTTTAGTAGATAGTATGTACACTAATACAGACATTTCACAACAAACAAGATATGAAGATATGGAGTTATAATTGTTTAGATAAATGTATAAAACTTAACAATTATCTTCTCATAAAAAGTTTCTCACTATATAGCAAAACTTTTTTGTTAATGAGATCAAGTAACAACACGTCCACCTGGTGGTAAGTGGCACGCCTGTCCACAACAGTAGCAGTACCACTCAGTAACCTGACACATAAGTTGAGAAGTCCCATGTGCCATCATTCATAACCGGAATTTATCAAAGTACATTTAGCACTGTGTACTTAGCTGATGAAAACAAATTTAAATTTGTAAAAAATCTGTATTAGAAAGGTAAGAAAAAACGTACACGTGGTCTACGACACAAAAAGCTTGGGAATCTTTGGTTTAAAATGACGAGTTTTTAGGAATTTGCAATTTTCTCTGGAGAATTTTCCGAGTAGATATTATTCAGAAGCAGCATTTAAAATGAAATTAATTTAACAAAAAAGAAACAAAATAAGGTCAGTAATAATAAATAAGCTTTCTACATCAGAATGTTGAGGGCCTTATATTTGATGCGATACTGTTTCCTTTTTTATATTGCGAATGGCTCTTTTCGGTCCCGTTTTGCTTATGGTGCACCATTTGCGCCTTTTGCACCATTTTAGGGAAAATAAGTACGTTCTTACGTACTGTAAGTATTCCATTTTGATCACGTGCCACTAGAGAGCGCCAGAATATTGATTGCATCCGGGTGCTACATGAGCTAGCGCCGGCCCTGGGCTCTGTCATAATTTTGTTTCCGAAGTTGCGTCTCTCAAGTCACTATTGCATTACAAAGTCTTATGCCTGAGCATATTCTCTAACAAAACTGTTGAATAACACTATACCAATAGTTATACAGCATTAATTGCGGCCAGTCTGATGTAACAGCTATTAAACAATGCGAAAGCGGCGAAAGCGTCGCCATTAATGGATCAACACGGGCCATTTCATTTTTTATGAAGAACTCGTGATTGGGCATAAATGTTGCTTTGTTTATTTTATCTTTAGAATCTGATAACAATTATTAGATTGAGAATTCTCTGTTCACATAACGTCGAATGAAAGAAAATAAAATTTATAGGCAATATATTTGTTATATAGTTTTTTTAATGCCTAAGTTAGGAATTGTAAAAGATTTCGTCGCCTTACAGTGAAAGCGTAGCCTCGGCTACGCGTAGGTACTTATATATTTTAACACATTTTTGTTAAAGCAAAATTTCTTTAAATATATACTTTATTAGAGTAATCTAGTAATCTAGGGAGCTATAATTTTACTAGTTTAATGATAACTAAAAATAACATGCATTTGCTATATTTTATAGCATCCTTGTTTGTTCTTCCTGAAAAAATACGTTCAGATCGCATACTGCGTATTCAGTTTATGTGACATTTTGGTTTAAGAAATATACAGGGTTACTTGTAAAATCGGTACCTCCAATG
The DNA here is from genome assembly GCF_003589595.1 of Hyposmocoma kahamanoa. Lineage (NCBI taxonomy): Eukaryota > Metazoa > Arthropoda > Insecta > Lepidoptera > Cosmopterigidae > Hyposmocoma > Hyposmocoma kahamanoa. The sequence goes on from NW_020653945.1 coordinate 4,983,515, forward strand.
GACACTCCTCCAACTTAATCTTTGGACCTGCTCTGTTTTTATTTTGTTTTATGTTTCTTTATTTTAACAAAGTTGGCGTAGTATTCATTGGAGGTGTCTAACAACCTCACATGACTGTATTACTAACATCACAAACAACAACTGTTGCTCCATGACTTAATAATTAACCAGAAATTTTACAATAATAAAAATATTGAAGTAGATCGCTCTAAACGATTATAACTGTGCAGTACGATGCAAAACGCAAGAGCGGTGCGGGATAGGACGCTTGCACATTTGAACGTACAACCTTACTACCAAACACTTGTCTAAAAATTGTCAAATAGTAAACAAAAACTTAAAAGTTTGTTTTAGGTAAACCCATTATGTTTGGTAAAAAGTCATGGAACAAGTTCTAGTTTATGGTGTTAGTAATATTGTCATATGAGTATTGTTAGTGTTTTACAAAAAACCCTGTATATGTTTTAATCATTACGTAGGTATGCCTATTTGACTACAAACCTCGATTTACAATAGCATATTTAGTTGTAAATAGTTCTTGGCGTCGATTTTGTGTGTTAATGGGTTTTAGCCAGATTTAAACCGGGCGTTAACAAAGCGCCCGGTTTAAAACCCGGGTGCTTACCCATCAGACAGTTAATAGTCGATAACCATGACGTACAATGCCTTAGTTATAATCAGTTGACTTACACCCGTCATGTTAATGTCCCACTGCAATATTTTCTGCTTTTAAACAATGGTAAATTCTCTTAGTAAGTAATATTGTAAAATTACGCTAATCGTTACTTTTACCAGTGAATTACATTTTGTAAAAGGGCGTGGATCCTTTACGGAACAGCCCGTATTATCTCTTTTTTTTTACTAGCCCACACAAAGTGTATTTCAAAGATGCTTCTGTAATGATATTTGTGGATCTGTTTCAATCTTTTAGACGTTTTTAAAAGTTCACTTTAATGTTTTCTTTGTCGTTGTTTTTGCCAGTTCATTATATCATACGTTCGTTGATCTACATAATAGCTGATAGTTAGGACTTAATGCGTCACGCGTCCTCGAGACACACGGTCTCTCTAAAGCCGGGTACTCACTAGCGAGCTGTAAGCTGTGTGTGTATACGTGGTTCGCGAACTTGTCGCGAGCGGAATGTGTGCGGTTCGCAGTGAGCCGACGGCCACGTCTCAAGTTAAACACTAGAACATAGGTTCCTAAACTTTTTGGTTCACCGCCTATTTAGGCACGACAAATAAATTTCAACGCCCACCATCGCAAAAAATAATTGAAAGCACGTATTTTTTTAGGTCGGGACCACTCTGGGAAACTATGTAGTAGAACGTCGTTACTGTATCAGTGTCGTTACTGTCACAGTCTGTTAATGAGACCCAGCTTAACGATTTTGGTACTGTAGTGACCTAGACGGGGTAACCAAGGGTCAGAGTAAACCGACTGTCGGGAAGACAGAGGACTAAAATCAATGTATATTTTATACTATTCCTGTTGAAATAAGATACAAATTGAAATTCTCTAGAGATCGACCTCGGAGCATCGCGGTGCATTTCTCTCTGCATCTCAGAGCATTGAAATTTATACCTTTTCACTCACCATTTAAATACAAATTTTATCATTTAATAACTTATACAAATTTGTTAGAAAACAACACAGTTTAACAACATATAAAATTTCAAATTTATAAATATTTTTTTTTTTCACTAAAATCGCCAGAGACACAAATTAATATAGCAATAGGTTACAAATAAATTTAATTTGATTTTATTTAAATTTTTAGCAAATTTGAATATTTACTTTTATTCCTCACTGGGCAGTGAATCATTAAAAACATCCAGATCATATAGTTAATGAAACTGGTTATAAGTTTTAACTCTACTTACAGGAGCAGAGATACCAATATTAGTCCTAGAGACAGGAGCTTTAACGGTGTATAATTTCTTGGTCTTACATTCAGTCTAGGAACAATGAAACTAACGTTAATTTTTTAGGCAAACATGGTACGTCGTCGCTTATATCAGGCTATATTGTAGTCAAACGTGTGTTTGTTTTATATAAAATCATACATATGCTTTGTTCCGGATGTAAATAGAGTACAACTTAGGCTCAATTTATATTCCTGCGTAATGGAGCGGAAGCGAATTTTTGTAACATAGCATGATGAACTTTATGGTCAATTGTGTAACATACAAACTAGAAACGAGCCAACATTTTGCCCAAGAATTGTACAATATATTTTATTATACAAACATTCGCACACAGTACAGTAAAAAAAGATTAAACTGTATTACAGATGTAGTGAATAATCCTTTCCTTTCGTATTTTCTCGGAAATGTTCGTTTTTGTCTTACTACTTCACTCGCACTCAGTACCCCTCGAGACAACGTAGGGAAAGGTCGCATTGCAAGAGGAAGTATCTATATAGAGTAGTTAATACCACAGAAATATATTTATGTTAGATTTTGTGATAAACTTCATGGACTCGTGTATTAATGCAGGCCACCTATATTTTGATAGACCTTTTACATGTCACTCTTGTCTGTCATTTTTGTAAATAATAAACATTGATTTTATTCGATCCACATTAACAATTTATAACTTAAAGCACTAAGAAAAGGGAAACGTTTAGATCGGCAAGCCTGCGAAGTTATTTTCAATATTTATTTATATTTCTTAACTGAAAATGATAAATTCAAACATACCAACTATACTGCTTACTTTTGTAAAGTCCAAAAACGAGTTTCGGAGGCCAGTGGAATTTCTCAACGAACAGTAAATAAAATATTGCAAAAAGAATACATAAATCAATCTACCTCCAATAGTCCGAAGTAGGCAAAGTTGGGTAGACCAAATAAATTATTTTGTCTAGGTCTTGACGATTTTGACTACAACGTTATACGCCGATTAGTGTATAATTTCCATTTGATATACAAACAAGTACCTACAATTAAAGCCCTGAAGTCCAAGTTATCCGAAGCCATAAATTGTAAGGGATGTGACTTTACGCTATGAAAAATTCTTAGAAAAATGGGATTTCGGTATAAAAAAGTTGAAAACAACAGAAAATTACTTATCGAGAAAGATGATGTTCGTTTAAAAAGAGTAAAGTTTTTAGCCGCGATAAAAAAGTACAGATTGCAAGGGAGAGAGATTGTTTATATGGATGAAACCTACATCCATACCTCACATTTGGCAGGTAAAAGCTGGGCTGACTCGTCAGAAAACGGAGTGAAACAGTTAATTTCTAAAGGACAACGTCTTATAATAGTGCACGCTGGTAGTAGAAAGGGGTTTATACCTATGGCATTGTTAATGTATCAGTCTACTGATAAAACAGGTGACTATCACAACGCGATGAACAATGAAAACTATGAAAAATGGCTTCGTAATCAATTCATTCCAAACTTAGCTCCACATTCGGTACTAGTAGTAGATAATGCTGCATATCATAATAAGTACGTAGAAAAACCTCCTAATTCAAATACCCGTAAGCAAGACATGATTGATTGGCTATCCAAACTTAACGTTCCGATTGATCCGTCATTAACAAAAATTGAAATATATGAAATTATTTGCAAGTACAAACAAGACTTTGTAGAATACTCTATAGATAAACTTATGAACGAATATGGACACAGCGTACTAAGATTGCCACCATATCATCCTGATTTCAATCCGATTGAAAACATATGGTCTCAAATAAAGGGATACGTATCCAAAAGAAACATCAGTATGAATATGACTACTGTGAAACATTTGGTACAGGAAAAGGTTAATATGATTGGTTCCGATGTTTCGGCCAAAGTATGTGACCACGCCATCAAATGCGAAAACGAGTACCGAAAACACGAACCTGAGTTGGAAAATTATATGGCTAGTTTTGTAATCAACGTTCATGAAAACTCTGACGATGATACACCAGAAAATAGTTCTGAATCTGACTGTGATATGGAAGTTGGAAGTATTGTTTCGCATCACACTGTCCACCCCGCTCCTCCTCCTCTTATCCCGCTGTCATAATCGAAGTCGTTCATCCAATCAGAAAATCATATTTATTTATATTCATTTCTCTGCTGGTTTGTTTTGTTTTATGTTGAGGTGTCTTTTTTGTTATGTCATAGTATTTTTAATTAGTTAAAAAAATTAATTGTTATAAAAAAGGTCTACAATATCCAACTGTAGTAGACTTTTGGGGTTCCAATCCTTATAGAATCATTAGATCATCCCAACCGGAATTTGGTTTTTATCAGTGCGTTTTATTGAAATAAAACGTCCTCGGTAACTAGTTATATTTTTGTTTACCTAACGAATTCTTTATATGATAGAATCGTGGTGGTTTTAACATCTCAGTGTAATATACGTCAAACGGGCAGTTTGACATTTGACATTGATAAATAAAGTATGCGATTTATTTGATACCTACACGTAATTTAATAATACAGTAATTCATAGACACATCGGCACCATTCGGGTGTTATCGTTGTTCCGAGTTTTGCCGATAGGAAAGGATTATTCACTACATCTGTACATATTCGAAATATCGGCCGCCATTTTGGTTTTACGAATTTGATTTTTGAATAAAAAACATTCCTTCAATTAGCTATTGTAGGTAAGTACATAATTATATCCAAATAAAACTATTTGCATACAGGCTCCGCGACATTTAGATGACGAAAATAAACAGCCCGAAATTACCATTTTACACAGCATTGTTACTGTTACGTCATTGGGGTGCGCCTGCTCAGAGAAAACGCTTCGAGTTGCGCAAGAGTTCTGAACTCATGACATTGAATTCACTATACTGTTTGGTCGTTCACGTAAGGATATGATTTTAATGAGATAAAGTTGACTGTTTGGAGAATATTATATGGTGTTAAAGTTTAGTGAAGTTGCGTGTTACGTTTTTTGTTAAAGATAAATTTTTATATTGCTTCTTGGCAGACGAGTTTTTATTCATATGTCGAATAGCCTAACTAACTCAATAAGATGTTTCAGGATTGTGAAACGGTGAGTTAATAATAAAGGCGTAGGGATGAATTATATATACGACTACTATCTATACCTTTGAACTTATGGAAATTCACAAATGCCTGAACTCACAGAAGCCTGTTCAATAAAAGAGTGTAGAGCAGTGTGTCTAGAGTACTGTCTTTTGATTAATTGAGAAGGAACTACGTCTATCTTTTATTTAAATCTTTTTGGTCATGTTAGTAGCTATACAAATGTTTTTCTTTTAAAACTACAAGCCAAACGGATTATTCAGGAATGGGCACCCTAATCTATTTGTGCTCATTTCAACAGAGCACGAAAGACCTTCCGTGAAATGTCACTGAGTATTTTTCTATTGCAGGGCTCGGGAACCTTCCGGGTGGCGAAGCGAAATAATTGAATGACTACCTCCGCTTCGCTTTGAGTTTATTTCTGATAATAAATTGCTTCGATATTTAAAGTTATTAAAATTAGTCTGCGTCTACTTTAAAGATGTCTTTTGCTACATAATTTCTTCAGACGACACACACGTCAACGTAATAATTATAATAATATAAAAGAAAATAACTACGACATTCGTTTGACGTTCGACAAATAAAACATTACGACATAGTGGGAACGCGCCTTAACGCCTTCATAGGCGGTTAATACAACAACAAAATACGATGCAATCGGGTTAGTATAGTGTACTCTAATACGTTACTATTGTTGTATTAGATTACTTGTATATCATAATACGAATTTTCGGTGAAATGCATATCTCTTACGTCCGAGTAATAGCTCCAATGAATTGTCCAAGCAGGTTGATATTGACCTTTTTAACACTAGTTGCATCGGTGAAGCGTCATTATTAGCAGTTTGTTTTTTGGCGAGTAGGTAATTACTAAGTGTTGCGAAAATGTATATAGTATAAGTTAGTAGGTATATAGGTATAATTTACTGCTCATTAACTTAATGTGTGTCTATCGGTGAGGACCTAAACTTGGCTCTCCATTATTATTTCAGTTTTTTATTCTGTAAGATAGCCGTTGGTCTTCCAATAAGTTAAAATAAAAATAATATAGCAAGTACCCGTCAAAGTTATGTCTTTGGAGCTAGTATAATACTAGTGATTTATCGATTATTGAAGTGATACTTAATTTGGTTGACAGACACTTGTTAGTTCGAAAATAATGAAAAGTTGTTGGGAATTTTTCAAATAATATCATCGATCACCATATTTAATTTTTATGCTATTTTTACTAGGATTAACTGTATATAGCCACGTGAACGGGAAAGAGTCTTTTTCAACCTCGACGCTGGCAATATCGTCGTGGAAAATGATGGGACCATTATAAACTGTATCCTCATTCCTCTGTATGATATTTTTACCCCTAAGAGCGTTCGTCAAACGTACTTGCATCGATGCAATAGCCTATAAACCCCAATCGCGCGTTTGTATCGATGCAGTCGCGCGCTTGCATCGCGTTTGCATCGCTGCTTATAATCGCGCGCGCGTGTGTAAAGATGAAAGATGAAAGAGAAGAACAGAAAGTAGTATATGAACAAATGGTAACACTGAAGGTTTGTTTTTACTTTGTATCATTCAATGATATCTATGTACTCTCGGTTTCTGTGCCATCAGTATCCAATTCAACCTCGCTACTTTGTTTTAAGTCATGCTTCCAACGGACCTGTGGTCTCCCTCTGAGGCGTTTTTCACTCCACGGGTCGCCATTCGAGGACCGCTTAACACCAGGAGTTTTGTGATATATGCGACTCAACGTTCGAGTCTCAGCCACATATTAAACAAAAAAGAAAACACTATAACTATTGATAGTGTTTTGTTCGGAACATATACTTTCTGTGAATGTTCTTGTATAAAGATTGAGAAGTCGTTGTCTTATTGTATACAAAAACTTAAAGTAGGTAAATTTAAAAAAAAAGTCGGTGAAGTCGTGAAGTCACTATCTGTAAGCCAGCAACTCGTCGAAACTAATTCATTGAACCCAAACACAGTACTCTAGTGTAAGTAATTGAGGGGTTGGGTAGTCTGCAGACTGACCTGGTCATCAGATCAAGGTTATGATATTATTGCAATGTCATTGGATTTCAAATTTTAATTTGATCGGACAAGTGAAAATTAAAAAAAAATCATTTTATGACTGAGACGACTACACGAGAAAATGAGCTTGGGTCTACTTTCGTTCTCTTTACGACATCTGTCCGAAACAATTGTTGCTGTCAAATAATTAATACTCATCGTAATTAAAAGACAATGTCAAGTATGAAGCTTCATTCTCATTATGCCTCTTTCAATTTTGTCGAGTATTACTTACTTGACAGTAATTATTTCGGACGGAGAACAAGAGAACAGGATGTTCTCAAACATGGCTGAACTCACCACAAGTGAATTAGTCCATCCGTTTGAGAGCTGAGAAAACGATGCCGTAAGCAGATACATAAACAAAGGCTTTCAAACTTTTATATCTGTTTGTTCCCCTGTTTTTGTGTCTTTTTTTTCTTGTAAAGGATTTGTACCAAAAATATTGGCAATCAATTCGATGATGTAAAAACAGTTTGACGTTGCGAAAGAACTTGGTCTAATTCGTTTCGTCGTTTGACTGGTATTTGTTTTGAGAGGCTTTTGAGAAAAGAAATAAAAATATTATACTATTTTTAGTAGGTTTTATTCTCAAAGTTACGCAAAATATTTCATGAAGCAATGCTGTATACCTCAAAAATACGCACGTGTCTACAAAAAGCAGTCGAATTTTCGAGCGAGCCTGAGAAAATTTAATCAAGCTTGTTAATTGGTTTTGGTAACATAAAAGGACCGAGCTCTGTTTGAGTAACAACTTGTTTCTTAAGGGTCAACAGTGTGCGGAGAAATATCATGACCTACTTTTATAGAAATCGTTTGACACATTTCTAATTTAATCTTCTTTATACCGCTGACATTAATGCAAGTAAACATGTAAAATAGTAGAGTATAAATAAATAAAAATAGGTCTGGTTTCAGACCAGTGCGGATTTTTCTGCGGACCGTCCGCGCGGAGCACCGGAGCGACGTAACACTTGTGGCGTAAAACGGCCCATTCGCTACCTGCATGGCAGTCCGCGGCGCAGGCAGGAGACACACACTAGTCTGCGTATGGCCCACGTGTGGAGTGTCGCTGGACGCTTTGCAGTGACGTGGACTAATACTCGATTCTACGCATGCGGAAAGCCTGCAGGAGGACAGTCTTTACGGACCGTACGCGCAGCCGTAAAACAAGCCTTATACAGAAAAACATCCATGCTTAATGGTTTGACCTGCCGCTTCTCAAGCAGTGGACACAGGTTTATTCAGATTTGGACGTGAAATTTATGAGCGAAATAGGAAAACGTCGTGAGGAAACCTTCACGTATCTGGTACGCATTTTAATGAAGTATGTGACGTTTTTAATACGCATTGGAGCGCGTGGGAATTACACCTTAAGCCCTCCTATTGTGGGAGGAGGCCGGTGCCTTGCAGTGGGATTATATTTATGCTAACTATTATTGTTACTTATAGACATAAAATCGTAACTAAACTAACATATTTACATATTTATAAACTAACATATTTGAATATCGACTTAGTGCCAACCTTACTCAATAATTATTTAAAAAAATGGAAATTAAACAAAATGTTTTCTTTGTAGATTTTTTGATAAAGCAGAAAAATAAAAAATGTGTTACGTCTTTTTATTTATGTTTCAATTGATCCATTTGATGCAAATTGACAACTCTAAAATTATCCGCACTTAATTTTTAAATTTTTAATGAATGAACGATATTTCACAATGATATTCAATTATTTTTGAGAAATTACTTCATTAGATTGTTATAATTATTAATACAAAGATCGAACACGAAGAATTTTTTCAAAAGCACAGAAAAATACGTAAGATCCTTAGAAGGTAGCTTCGTTTGCACAGCGTCTAGCACGATTTGCTGGAAGACGCTGGTTCGAATCCAGCCGGATCGAATGAATTTTTTGTTAGTGTTCGATCACAAAGATCGCATTAGATTAATAATTATCCGTACTGAATTAATTATCACCATACATACACGAACGTAGACAAATACAAAAAAAACCTAGCCTGGTTTAAATTTCCGAAATAAATATTTAAATTTTGTATAAATACATGTCGATCAATAAATTCCGGGAGATCCGCCGCCGTCACCGGACGACAGGTGATTAAGCACCACTTCGTAAATTGCAAAATCACTACAACACAAATAAAAGCACAGTATCGCTTCTATTAACGAAATTAATATTTTTTGCACAAAACATGCAAATTGTTCTATCAAATGGGATGATAGGATTAAGTGAGCTGTTTCAGGATTTTCCCTAGCTCACGGATAATATTTTATTTTGTTTTCTCTGAGATATAAGATAATAGAACAACAAACAGTGTAGCTAGGCAAGGGCTCGTAAACCACCCCTCATTGAACGAGCGCAGATCGCGTTGGTTGAGAATTTAATAGACTTTTTTTAAATTTCTGGTGGAGGCGTGCGTTTCATCATAATGTTTTTCTTGTAAAAAGAGGTTTCCTCAAATGTAGGGACTAGGTATACCAAATAAATGTTTAAAGCCTTCGGATTGTAATTTTTGTCGTTTCACTTTTTGATAGACATTTTGACATATTTTCATCTCACGGAAAATCGGTTTTTCGATATCAAAAAATACGAATTCTCAACTTATTTTTTTAATTGATAATTAAAACAGAAGGTACCGGCTTGTGAGCTATAGCTTTCGAACACGATTGACTAAACTTCGCTCAATAAAAAAACACAAAGTTCCACAAAATTTTAATTTTTTGTTTACGGAAATGGTACATTATTGACGAGTTCGGGAAGTTAAGGATTGCTGGACGAGTACGAGTTACAACACGATATATTAATACGAGTCAAGCAATTCCTGTTCTCGTCGAGACATGTAGATATAGTGCTTTTCTCATACCACGCGAGGAAATAGTAAAAGGCTAAAGAGTAAAACAAAAATATTATTTTTGTTATCGCTCTTCTCACAACTCATTTTCGCGACTAAAATACAAAAAAGATGAAAAACCATTGACTAAGTCAATGAGAAAAACAGAAAAAATACCAAAGTACTTTATTTTGAATATTTTACCGCCCTTTTCTTTTTTTAAGTAAGTGGTACAGGCAGATATTTTTAATTTTCGCAGCTACGAACACTGGGATATGGCTATAATGAGTTTTTCTTTTGCGTTGTTACATAGTTACAGAGACCAATGTTTACGGCCTTAGCCGGAAAGACTTCGCAAGTTCTTTTTTTGAAAGTAATAAACATTTTCGAGCATGTTTGATAAACAATAGTTTCAATCGATTGTTATTAGAGACATTTCAATGAATCAAGGGACTTTGAGCTATTTTACAGTAAGAGAGTACATTTTATTTCTAAAAGATATATGTTTAAATCTTGCAATGAATTTATAAGCCCATCTATCCGTGTCTACCTTCACACGCTTCAAAACCTACACCACCACGATACCATTTCACTTTAAAGAGTGAAGAGATTCCAAGAAATTACTAAATTTGTCATATGAAACCATAAATTCGAATAGTCATTTTAACTTTCCCTCTGATTTCATGATTCCTGCGACATATTATGTCTGAGATTGCATTGAAATGTAGCGAGAAGTACCTTTGTACCAAAGATCACACGGAAACCTATTACTTGATAGATATGTTTCTCATTGGAGAATCACTCTTATTTACTTCATTTTAATTTCGAGTCTCAAATTATTAACCAACGTGCATAAAGTAAATGCAAGCTTGCGTAGTCATTTATATGTAAGAAATGCAGTCAAACGGGATGTGTTTGTACATTCATGAGAGCTAATCATGTAGCTATTGCATATGGGTTTCGTGACACTTTACTTTGAGTAATGTAGCGTACGTATTTCATATGTATGTTATATACCTGTCTATATACAGGTGTAACAAAATGGTTCGATCGTGCTCTAGCTGGGAATCGTAATTATGAAAACAATATCGTACAATTAGACGTGTTCCGTTGGATATTTGTATAGGGGTGCTAAATTGCACACTAAGACTCATTTTATATTGCGGAGGAATGGAATGGAAGCGGATTTTTATAACGATATTGTACATAGCATAATGAACTTTATAGTCAATTGTGTAACGTACAAACTATATACGAGCTAAAGTCTCCCGGAATGTTCGCGCATGCTCGAGAATGCTCAAAAATTAGCTTCCCTTCCGTTCCGGCGCAAAATTATAACTTTTCTGGAGGTAGGCTTAAAGATTCTACGAACGAAATTGCTTGATAATTTTTTTATGCCTAAAAAGGAGAATATCAAAATTTCACGTATACATATTTTGCTCGCGTTATTTTTATGACTTTCATGTAAATGTGTGTATATATAGATACCAATAGGTACCAACTGCGCTTCAAGCATCGGCAACTGTTCCACTAGTGGATACATTCGCATGCAACGATCCACGCCCCGCGGCGGTTTTTTCCGCGGTAGCGCTGTGTATTTGAAGACGTTTTCGTATGTTACGCTCCGCTCTACGCGCTTGAGTTTTTAAGTTATCGCGAATTCATCGCTATGGAATGATTCGAAGAGAAATGTTTAGCGCGCAGCAGAGTCGACTTGCGAACCTAATGGAGAGTGCAGGTGTAGTGCCAAACAGGCGTGGAAATAATGTTATTTTAACAACATTTATAGGTACAACTCTAGACTGAAATCTCGTATATAGAACTAGTGGGAGAGAAAATTCTCAGTAGTTCTGTGAAGAAAACTGTATATTTGTCAACAGAACAAATGAGAAGAAACCAGTACTTCTGTCAACAGAATTAGTGGGAATAAACCTAGTATTTATGTGGTCTGTGGAATAAACGCTTAATTTGAGCAATAACAGATGCGCGGAGCAGAGTTGGTGCGCGAACCTAATGGATACCCACCTTAATAAAACACTTTTGGTGTATGGGGCTTTATTATACCAAGGATATGAAATGACAATTTAAGGCGCGAATGGATCGAACGAACGTGAATTATGTTTGCGTTTTGATTTAGAAAACAGAAATGAGGGAAATAAAGTAATTGTAACATTCAAATAGTGAAATTTTTTCCCTGTTATCTATTAAGTCTGCTTTGAAACCTGTCTGTGAGCAGCTTTCTAAGCAAAGTTCAAAATACAGACTGATCACATTTACTTATCTTTTCTTTTGACAATGCTAGTCGGTCAAAAACCATGCTCATTAATCTTTCAAGTCCAATCTCTCAATGTTTATATAAGTAAATAAAACAAGGAAAACCTTTCCTAATTTTCTCGGAAGGTTAAGGTTCTATCAATTCATTTGATACGGGTCCCTTTAAGGCTTTTAGGGTTGCAAGATTGAGTATAATGCAAGATTTGACCCATGACGTAACGGAGGTTTGGAGTTAGAAGAAGTATATTTATTTTTACAAATAATACCTTTGTACCTGCTCACCAGCACGGCATTGTTAGTGATATTATCTTTATTACAATAAATGCAGAATATTTTTTGGAATATACGAAGACGTACACACGGGTCAGTTGGCCTGTCTATATTTCAGTGCAAACGGGAGTTGATATTTATAAGAGCTGTATCGCTAATGTGTTACCAGGAATGTATGGCCCTTATTTCGTCTCTATTTCTGGTTATATACTCGATGACGTTGACTAAATAATTGTACCTACTTAATAAATTTAAATGGCTGCGATGAAGAAGGTTCTAAAATCTTTCACTAGATGTCGCTATCGGTTCAGAATGCCGAAAAATCCAGTACAAAGATCTTTAACAAAAACACATAGGAGAATTTCGACAACTCGATAACTTGACCCGTAGCTCAATTGGTAAGAGCAATACTACGGTTAGGTATGGTCGTGGGTTCAAGTCCCATCGGGTCGAAAAAGTTTAAGTATATTTATCGACGTGAACCGCCTTTATACCTGGTTTATGTACTCGTGTATCTTTCTCGGTGACATTATGACTCGTTAGGTCGACGAGAGGATTGCCCTCAGTCTGGCGGTGAGTATTTTATGAACATAATCTTGAGTGGCTTGAGTTTTTTTCATTGTACATTCTTTGTTCAAACTAAACTTATTAATACTTTATTATGTGTTGTTTTTCGTCTTCATATACAGGGTATTTGTAAAATACTAACAATCTCACTTTTAACTTTTGTTCCATGACATTTTACAAAATAATAAATTAACCAAAAATAAACTTTTAAGTTTTTGTTGTACTATCTATTATATTCGATTCTTTGATGCGGAATTGTATACGTTTTTACGATAACATTCCGGAGCATGTATTAAGATTATCGTTTCCAAATTTCGAAACCTACATTAAAAATACTTTCAATGAACAGTCAAAAAGTCATATTACAAAATTGAAGATTACGTGTGAGGTAAAGATGTTTGGAAATACGAAAAGCCTCTAGGTTCCACAGAAATTTAATTCAAAGTGTATTCCATAGGCGTTTCTGTTCATTTGTAAAGAACAATCCCTAGAGTTTCTTCCTAGTTCTTCTAATTTATTTTACCTATGGAATAAACGATTATTTGTCTTTGACATTGACTTCTTACACTTTTTAGGTCTGTGTTTGATAGTAACAAGAACCCCAAAAAGCAGGAGCGAGGGCTCCTGAGGGCGAGGGCGTTTTGCTTCTAATTGCCATTTAAGATAGCTTTCTTTTATTACTGCACAGAGTTATCACTGTTCAGAGCAGAGGAATTTGTTAAAAGTCATGGAACAAAAGTTGTTTCTTATGACGTTGGTAATAAGGTCCAACGAGGTTGTTAGTATTTTTCGAATGACTCTATATAATACTCGTAAGTTTTCAATACATTTTTAGAAAAAAATTCGATGTACTCATACTACCTAATACTTTATCTACCATTATACATATCTATAAAGTTTTGTTGTAATTTACCCGGAATATTTACAGTGTTTGGCTTTCTCAGTTCTGCTAAGATGGGGTACCAGGAGTTCATAACTGAATAAGCGTTCAAAGATCCTAAGTCGAACGTGATTAGCATTCGTTGTCACAAAGTTTGTACTTTGACTGACGAATGGAATTTCAATGTAGAGCAAGATGGAAATTGATTTCGAAGTTTAAAGTCCCGATTGAGTGTAAATTTCTGGTTTGAGATATTTTGCATCTTCGCTTACAATCTTATTTTAACCGACTTCCAAAAAGGAGGAAGTTCTCAATTCGACTGTATTTTTTTGTGTATCTGTTACGCGATTACTCCAACATTCCGTTAAGTGATTTCAATGAAATTTGGCAAATAAATATAATTCTATAAACTTTTGAAATCGGTTTTTTTTATGACGCCGATAGAAAGGGTCAATTATAAGGATTAATTTTTTTTGAGTAACTTAGTATCTGCTACCGAAAGTAACTTAGTACGTGAAATAATAGTGATGTGACGACGCAACGCTCCTGTGACATGTTTTCTTGTAGCTCACTAATGGCGTAAATATTTCTATAGTCCCTAATTCCTTACGTTCGAACTGTATTTTTATTCATAAAGCGTTTTTATCAGCTCTTCAGAATAATATAAAAGTCAACTCATGTACCCTGTCATCAGATAAAACACCCTCATCAAGGCGCTGCCAATTAAATGTCCTTTTTTTATATAGTAATAAAAACGCACCGCTATGTGGGTTTTTTGTTTACGAAAATTATGTTGAAACAAAGGGTTTTTAGCCTCAATATGATAATACGATGTCATATGGATATTGGCAGATGGCTTGCGAAACAAACACTTGAGAAACCGTATGTTAAAAGAAAATTGGCGCTACGTATCTAAATAACTTGTTATTTACCTTCCTTTGAAAAGGAGAAGGTACTCAATCGATCAAGGAAGCAAATATCATGGCATATTTATATTTTTCTGTTTGTATTAACCATTTTGGGAATCACTTGCTTTAGATCAAAGACGTGATTATGTAACGAATTTTTAATATTAAGATTCATTCAGCATTCAGAGTAGGACGCTTGTAAATTAATTTCTTGTAATTTATTTCAATATAAAGCACATGTTTATGATAGCAACGAAATATTCAAGGAATATAAAAACTTAAAAAAAGAACTAAAATGAGATATATGTAGTATATATATTTTTAAAATGAGCAGAGCCACTAATTGGACGTAGTTAAGCAAAAAGGATCCAAACCAGAAAATTATCAAAAAATGAGTCATATGTACCTCTTAGATCAGCAAAAAAACTCCAACATATAAACACAAATAAATATCTCTGTAGTTACATGACATTCTAAGGGTCGTATTCCGGAACTCTACTCAATACTCAAGTCAGGACTTGAGTATTGCCGTGAGCACTGAAAATAATACTCAAGTACTTGCCATTAGGGTCGTATTTCCAGTGCTTGAAATCATACTCAAGTCTGCTCAAATCCTGATTTGAGAATTGAGTAGATTTCTGGAATACGACCCTTAGTTTTGAAAATAAAACAAGAGTGAGAAATACTTTTAAACTTCAAACTACCGTATCTCAAAAGTGACTGGATGTGTATTGGATACTTTTTATTTAACTGCGTCCAATTATCCTCTGTTCCATTCATTTTATAGATATTATAATATGAAATACGTATTTACCTAAGTATTTATATAGCCTGTAGTAATTTAATATTTTTGCTATTGTTTTTTTTATTAGTATTTTATTATATAATTTAATTTTGTTTTATTGTGCAGGTAAACCCGTTATTGTAATTATTTTGTCCTGTATTTTGATCTGCAGCACGAGATTTCTTTAAGAAAAACGCAGTACCTACCTTTTGTTTGTGTTTTCCGTTTTACTAAATGTGATTTGTGTTTTCCTGTACAATAAATAATTAAATAAAATTGTTTAATTGTCACAAATTAAAAAAAGAACCAATCTTGTGTTGCCTGGTGGGTTGCCATTATATGAATGAATGAAATATTATAATATAATAGCTTAAGTATAATAGTAGTAGTAAGTCAATGTGCAACAGGCTGCCTTATTGCTATGTGGCAATTTCTTCCAGGCAACCTTAGGATAGACATTTCGGATATGCAAAAGGGGCGCAACCAAAGAATATCATCATAAGTACACTACATAATAAGTAATAATAAAAATATATACATATCCATAGATAGATATACATTTACATACAAACAATAATAATATTATTAATACATACATAACAATAAATACACAATAATATTAAATGCTTATATACTTCTAAAGGAAAAAGAAAAATGAAGTATAAATGTAGGAAATAAATGAACGGATAGTAGAGGACAGACGAAATTTAGTAGTTGAGGAAGTGATCCTTGACACGTTGTTTGAAGGAATCAAGAGAAGGGGATCGTCGAATCGATTCAGGGAGAGAATTCCACCATTTGGTCACAGAAATGGTAAAAGAGTTAGAATAAAAGTTAGAGGTATGAGAGGGCAAGTTAAGTAAGAGAGTATCAGAGGAGCAAAGGGGACGACAGAGTGTAGAAGAGTGAAAAGTAAAGCGATCTTTAAGACAAGAAGGCGTAAAGGGATAAAACAAAATTGAATAGAGAAGTGAAAGGATATGAAGATCTCTACGCCAGCCAGAGGGCAGCCATTTAATTTGTGCGCAAAATTGGGAGTCATGGTCAAATTTACGTAGTCCGAAGATGAACCTAACACACATATTTTGGAGCCGTTCCAATTTATTGAGCAGAGTGACTGACAAATCCGGGTAGCAAATATCTACATAGTCCAGTATCGGGTGGAGAATGGTCTGGGCCAGAGTAATTTTAGTTTTAGTCGGCAAAAAGTTTTTATATATTTTTCGGATGAGCTAATTTGCTTTAATGTATCAAGTTTTGTTTTTAAATACGCTCCACGACAGTCCGATACATCACGCCACCTATTCATTACCACCAAATGCAATGCCTAATTCTTTGTCACGTGTGTCCTGTTTTGTCAAAGCGGGATATTTTAAAGTTTTTTTTTATAATATCAAAAAACGGGACGAACAAGTCGCTTTAAATCGTAAAGATCTGAGGGGCACTGCCACTGCGCTCGTCACCCTAAGATACAAGATGACAAGTCCCATGTGCCTGTAATTTTAAGTATTGTGGGGACAGCGGGACACGAAGCTTAAAAGCCGGACGTGTGGTCACATTATGTATACTTCCAAGTCAATTGACAGCGTCCAGTATGCACCAAGTCCAAAGAGCAATAGAAATCCGACGACAACCGAAGCACGGAAATTGCCTAGAGTTATAAAGAAAATAATTCCACTGTAATAATTTCCCTGGTCATTGCTAATCTTACAACTCTGACCTAATACCGTATTAGTTACATCACGTTCCAAAATGACCCCAGCACATCGATTACCGAATATCTATGTCAGTATGGTTGCATGCATAGACAGTTACAAATTAGTGAACAAAATGTAGCTAGTAGGTATTGCACTATGATTTATCGTGCTATCGCATGTGAAGTATCAATTTTGAATTTGATTAATTCGATATGGTATAGAATTCATACTATTAGAATGTGGTAGCAATAGTTAAGGTACCGTAACGAAATTTGTAAACAATTTTCAATTCTATGGCAGAAATATTGTGTCTCTAAAAATATTTCTTTAGAAGTAAGGTGAGGTATTACAACGTGAGCTTAGATTTTAGGAGATCAGATATGGGGTGGTCGCCCCTCGCGTCTCGTTGGACTAACGTTCTACAATCTACATGTTACATTATAATTATCATTAATTATTTGAAATACAATTAGAATTGCAATAATTAATGATAATTATAACATTTCACGAGTTATAAGTATCATTAATTATTGCAGGCTATAATCTGTCTTTTTTGAAGACAGAGTAAAATGACAGGACATTGCGCAAAAGTGTTGCCCGCTTGCAAGCAGCCAGTGATTGCAGTAGATAAATATTCTATCGTCTATCGACTGAATAATAATACAAAAAATAGTCCTCGACTTATCATTCGTCCAATTACTGAGCACAGATGCGTTTTGTAAGTTCATAGATACATTCACTGTATTTAGAATAATGTCTATCAAAAATACAAGAGGAGACGTATTTTAAAGTTTTTCATTTTCATTTAATTTAAATAATCAAATCTGCTTATTCTTGTTAAAATATATATAGAATACAAATTTATTTCAGTTCTAGTAGGTCAACTGTCAAAATAAGAATAACGAGGGCAATAACTCAATTGGTAGTCATTATAACGTCATTACATTCACAATTCCGTAAATTTTGGCAAAATTTTATCTTCTTTCACAATCTGTCCACAAAACTATCGACAACAACTACATGACTATTTAAAATTTTATGAAAACTGGCAACCCTGCAAATGTCATTTTACTCCGTCTTCAAAAAAATTAATATAGGTCAATGCTTATTAGGCACTCCATAGTCTTATAGGTGCTAGACATGCCTTCTGCAATTAGGTGTTCTGTTTTTTACTAAGATTTCCTTCATCGTTTGATATATTAATAACTTTTGACAGAGCTTGCTATGTAGTCTACATCATTGCCGCCATTGAAAGTATTTCCTCGTTGCAGAATCTTCCGCATTTGACTTATAATCTATTTTAATAACACCTTATCACGTGCGAAATAAACGTAATTTTCTTCCTTTGAAAGCCAGCGCTTTTTTTGTGCTATTAATGTTAAAGTGGCGCTACATAGAAGCAGGATATTACTAAGTCGAGAGTGATTGAGCAGGATATTACTATACCACTGAAGTTTTATTTGTACGAGAATACTTCTGCTCTCTCCTTTGATAATATCTAGTTTTAATTAGTATTGCAACAGCGCTAGTTCAAAGTTCAAGAAACTTCGTTTTAAAGTTCTATAAGCAAGTTCCGAGGATCTACAGTGGATTATATGAAAACGAAGAAAAATAATTATCACTTCTTTAGTTTTACAGCTTTTTAGTAATTATTTTATATGCATCCATCTGTTTTGTCAATCTAGGGCAAATGCTCTGTCAACTGAGCTACATATCGACAAGAATTTTTCTATGCGAAAAAACAATAACAATATGTTATAACTTTTAGAGCATGTTCACATGACGAGCGTTCAACGCGCGCTTACAACTTACCGAATTTTGTACGTAAATCGCTGTTGGTGTTCACATGTGAGCGGCCATTGCGCGCTCATCGCCTCTCAAACGCCGGGCACTTGTCAACGCGCGTTGATGCGCGCTTTGAGATCATAGGTTTACCGTACTGCCGTTCACATGAGCGCGCGTTTTTGACGGCGGTGACACTTGTTTTGCAATTGAAATTAATTTTTTTTTCTTGAAATGGGTACAGAAGGCTTTAATACGGATTTATTCATAGACGAAGTTGAGAAACGTCCTACAATATGGAGTATCATAAGTAAGGAATATTCGAATAAGATTTTAAAGAGAAAGGGTTGGGATAAAATTGTTCTTATGTTCTGTGACGGAGATGACAATGATGAAAAGAAAAAAGCATTGGGTAAGTATATACGCCGAATTTGCACTGAAACAGTGGCAACGCGCACTCAACGCCCGAAAAGCGCCCGCCATGTGTACTGCCCTCGTAACGAAAAAGGTACAGTTGTGCACTTTTTCGTTCCGAGAGCAGTGTACACTTTTCAAAAACCTAACGCGTGTCCAGCGCGCGTTGAACGCTTGTCTTGTGAACATACCCTTAAAGGAACCGATCTCAAAAGTTTGTGAAATTACATCTGCCTCTCGATCATACTCCAGAAAGGTGCATGCAAAATAAAAAAATGAAAATATTGATAATACCATATCTGCTAAACAAATGTAGCGACCATTATGTCGAATGGTACTGGCGTATACAGGGTTATTTATAAAATACAACGCAGGACTGTATTACTAACATCATAAACCATAAAACACCTAATAACCTATGTCCCCTGACTTTTAATAATTGCTCACATTTTTATTTTATACAAAAATAAAAATATTTGAATAGATCGCTCTAAACGATCATAACTCTGTGATACAAAACACAGGAGAGGGGATGAGGTCGTCGGGGAGGACGACCGCACGATTGAACTTACAACATTATTACCAAATATAGATCTAAAAATTATCAGACTACAACAAAAATTTAAAAGTATATTTTTGGAACATTTTTTATGTTTAAAAAAGCCATGGAACAAAACTGTTGTTGTTTATGATGTTAGTAATAGCCTGTATACAAAAAAAAACTCTGAGCCAACGAGAAATCAAATTAAAACTCCATTACCCAGCTTTCACAAGTTTTCGACAGCAATATGATACATAACACAATAAATTGCCTTATGCGTTTTATTACATAAATATAGCGTGTTAAATTATTCAGTCGAAAACATAATTGCATAGAAAATTGTACGACATCACGATTCGTCTTATAAGCAAATTAATGAATAAATCATTCTTTCATGCGCTTAAATTTTGGGTCTCAACAATTAAAACTTTCTTAAGTTATTCAATGGACAATGAGCGACTTTATTGTTAATTATACCCAATTTGATATGTAGTTCGATTTTTAAACTCCGACGCACAACGACGTGAGTTTTAAACGGGCACAACTACATTTTTATCAAAATTGAGTCATATAGGGATCAGAAAATAAAGGCCAATCTAACTATTTTTTGTGGTATATCTCAATAATTCTTGAATATACAGCAAGCTCACAGAGTATAAATTGACTTTGATAATAAGATTTTTTAATATAAAAAGCAATATTTGACGTTTATTCCGTTAAAAGCACTAATATCTAAGTATATTAATTTTTAATGTACAGAATTGTTCCCTTAGTATGTATTACAATAATAATAACACAAAAAGGCACAACTGAGTACAATTGTGCCCTTTAGTGATTTTATTCATGAGTCAAGGGTAAAAGTCACTTTTAAATTAGTTTTACCCTGTATATGCAGTTATAATATTTTTATAATTTTTTATACTATTTTTTTTTTTACTCTTTTTTATTTAGGGGCTTTGAATCGTTATTTTGAACATGTCAGCCCCATTACAAAAACAATACCTCAAGAAAACACTTAATAAAGTCCAGAAAGGGAAATCAAAATACTAAAAATAGAAAATTAAGGTATTTAAAAACGGCTGATTTAAATACAATTAATATAAATATCAAATGCTTTCTTTCAGAAAAATATAAAAAAAAATTAAACACATTTTTTTCTACGAATTTAGAATTTGCTGGTTGTGTCTTTCTTTCTTCTGAAGGCAATATTAGTATAATAAATCCATATCGAAATTAAAAGAGTATTACAAAGTGACAATTCACTTATTTGTAAAAAAGAATGTGAAAGTGTTGACAGTGTAGTGGAGTAAGATGAGTTATGTAGTATGTAGGTGACGTAGGTGAAGTATTGTTTTTTTTGTAATTCTTCGCCCTTTTCAATTTCGTATTTCTTTATCCCTATAAAACCTTCGTAACACGACAACCTTTGCTTGTGTATATTTGTCTATCTGTGGTATTATAGCGCAATGTTAATACAATAGTGTATTAACTCAAAAAGAGGACTTTCTCAGAATCGATGAAAAACGAATTACACACTTCCCGCAAAAAAAATCATTAAAATTTATATGTTATAGTTTATTATAGACACTTAAACAATTTCTCAAATATATTTAACAATAAAATGGAAAAAATAATTTCATGTTTTTGAATAAGGATTATTTTGGCTTGAACCAGCTCACATAAAGTGTGTCTCATTTTGAGTTAAGTAGATGTCTTTTGATTGTTTCTTAGAATATTCTAACGACGGTTTTTTTGAAGTGTAGAGAATCAAGTTTTACGTTCAGTACTGATATAATTTTAAATTTCACATATTTTGTGTTACAATACTATTGTAATAGCAGTGCGATATATTGTATTTTAATTTTCTAACTTTTTGACATTTTTTAATAAGTAACTTGAATTTAATTTTTTTAATTTTATTCATTGCTTTTAAATTTTTATGACCGTGTGATGTATAATGTAATGGTATGGGATTAATGCCTAAATGAATTAAATAATTGAATTATAGCATCTCAAAAGCGATTTCTTTGAAGGCTAATGTCGAAATGGTTCATATCAACATCTGTTCGGTTATTTAAGAATCTATACAACCTAAAATGGCTTTGGTTGATTTCTTATAACAGTGAGTGTTGAATCAAATACTTCGAAAAAAATATATAGTAAAATTGATGATTTACTACTTTTTTACTTTCTAACAAACTAAAAATTTTCACGATAGAAAAAAAAAACACAAATTTACGTCGAAATTTTACAAGAAAACTGCTGTATTCAATAGGTACTTTTTACACATACCAATGGTTTGTTTTTGTTTCAACTGGCTGTACATTTTTCTAGTGGCTCTAATATCGTTTGTAAAAATAATAAATTCTGAAATAAAGCCAGCGTCCCTGCCACTCGACACAAGCAAAATGAACCGTATTAGGACGGGAGAAATGTGAATTCGAGCTGAGGCAATATCGACTCTTAAATATAAACAGCTCTTTTCCCAGATAGTGTAGAGATCTCAGCTATAAAATGAATATATATTTTATTTCCACTTATCGTATCGACTTGAAATTTGGTATACTTTGGCAATTCCGAGACAATTTGGCAATTACAAGGATATGGT
>NW_020653945.1:5011165-5033293 GCF_003589595.1 Hyposmocoma kahamanoa
TTTTCTGTAGCATTAAGTGCTTCAAAACAACACTGTACCATAGTATAATAAGACAACAACAACAAGATAACTCCATATAAACGTAGCTGCGCGGCTTGTATGTATGCTTGCCCGCCGCGTGCCGTGTACCGCACACATTCGCATATGGTCATGTTGATCTATTATCTTTTGCCACCCTTCGGGTAACTTTAGATGTCCTCTTTCATAAAAGTTCCTGTCTGTAGTTATAAAAGCTCTAAATGTCGTTTGAGGGTCTTTTCGTTATCAAAGGCACGTCCAAGAAGAATTTTGTATAGATCGAAGGAAGTGAAAATCTGAATAGTCTATATTACGTCTATGGGCGAGTACGGTGGATGAGGTAACACACCCCAACCTAATTGTAAAATTGTTTTTAAACGGCTTCGTAAAATATGTGTAGTTTGGCATTTCATGATGAAATGTGACACATTTACAATTCACCAGTTCCGGGCGTTTTGTATGAATTATAAACGTTTCCGTCTATTTTTGAAATGTGCGCCAAAATTTTTATTTTTAACATGACCATAGACAATATAATATTTTAAAAGAAAATGTTCTACTTTTGTTAAATGTAGCTAGTAGCAAAAACTTTATATCGCTTTGAAGCAGTTGATTTATTATTTATTTATTTTATGTATTTTTTATCTAAAAGCTGTAAGTAATGGAATGACTATAACTTTAAGAAATTCTAAAGTGTACTGTATCTACGTTAGTGCAGGTCGAACAAACTCATAAAGTTTGATCAACTTTCTTGAACCCTTTTCGGTTGAGAGGTTTTGAAAGAGATCTTTCATGTTTGGAACGAATAAGAAACAGCGTATGTAAAATGGTATTTTTTTATCTGAATTAATGGTGAATGTTAAAAATTGGTACCTAAGCATAATATATATATATTTATACAAATATATATATATATATCAAACGAGCTGTTGAACCACTTGATGGAAAGTGGTAATCGTCGTCCATGAACATTTGCAACATCAGATGAGTAGGGAGGGAGACCGTTCCACATCTTGCAGGTTCGAGGAAAGGAAATAATCTTACAATGCCTGGCACCAATTATGTGAGAACGGTCTCTATTTTTTTGGTGGGAGGTGGTCTCACCTCCCACCAAAAAAATCACCACGTTTCCACCATCTGGTGGAAACGTGACGGTGGGCACTAGTTCGAAAAGTTCCTCTGTGCACTTCCCATCTAAAAAACGGTGGAACACACGAAGAGAGCCAACGTCTCTCCGTACATTGACTCAAAACTTTTGGTAATATACGTAAATCATCATAATTGTCAACTCATCATACGTCTCACTGCTGAGCACGGGTCTCTTTAGGTCATAGTCCGCGAGTTGGGCATTTCATACGTTTTACCAGTGTTGTGAACCTTTTTCAATGTTATGTCGTTAAATGTACGTTTCTTAGAAATGGAAATCATTGTTACACGCCGTCGCGTGTATTCGAAATAGAAATTCCCAATTGAAAAACACCGTTCCTCCACT
Organism: Hyposmocoma kahamanoa; assembly: GCF_003589595.1. Lineage (NCBI taxonomy): Eukaryota > Metazoa > Arthropoda > Insecta > Lepidoptera > Cosmopterigidae > Hyposmocoma > Hyposmocoma kahamanoa. The sequence continues at coordinate 5,012,676 of NW_020653945.1, forward strand.
AGGCTACCGACTACACTTTTCTAAACACAAAAGTGGTATTTTCATAAACAAAGACATGTCTTTAAAAAAGCTGCACTCTACCTTTAGATCTTTCTGGAAATATTATATTCTATAAGAGCTTTTTTAAGATGGAACAAAACAAAATGCGTTCAGACATTTTTCAACAACTTATTTTCTTAAGAAAAAGATACTAGCGTAGGAAATGAAACAATTATTCCGGATTTAAATCGCGTATAATTGTTTTTTCAAACAAACCGACGTTTCGGGCCCTTCACAGGTCCCGTGGTCACGGTTGACTGAGGTGGTACAGTCTTCAACCAGTTATGTCTAATATTAATGCAAATCACCCTATTTTTTTCACTATAGTTACAATAGGAAATACTGGATCCCAAACTGGTGGTACGGAGAAACCATCTTCCCTGTTGAAATTAGGATGTTTTTTTAATTTCAATGGCCTCTCGCAGCATCCTAAGTAGATAACGGACTTCTTTTGCAAGGAGTTTGTCAAACTTCATTGAATGTGTAGGTTTATCCATGACATGCGCGATTTAAATCCGGAAAAATAATTTCATTTCCTATGTGTAACAATCGCGAAAACCTAAGAACTTGATAAGATACTAGCAATTATTATTTTCTTTTTCTAAGTATAAATTTTAATTATTATTGGTACAAAGATTGAACAAACACAAAGAAAAATTCCTTCGACCCGACTGGACACGGACCAGCGACTATTGCCTCAACGTGGCTACATTTATAATTTGAATATTTCAACTAAATAGAAAAGAAAATTGTTGTATTCAGAAAATCAATTCAATTTGGCAGCATTTACCGCCCAAACATCGATAAAATAAATGAAACGACAGTCGTAAAACAAATGCGCTTACATGTGAGTTTACAAAGTTTACAGCTTTTGTTTCTCAATTTCAATGCAGTAACGGCAGGTGCATGAACATTTTTATGACTTTGCGAAATAGAAATAAGCTGCTTTGGAGTCGTCAACTCATGCCTGTGTAAGTACGTTGTTCGATGTGGATGATTCGAATGCATTGTTGTTGGTGAACGTCATATTGAAAAGAAATTTGCAGTACTAGCAAGAAAGTAGCAGGTGAACTCCTTGTGAAAGAGTTTGTCTAGAGTTTGTCTTTACCTATATCTGACGCCAAGCAGTACTGCTTACTTTAGTAAGCAGTACTGCGATCCAGTTTTGAAGGGTAAGGGTGCTGCTGCTGAAATTATAGCCACAAGGGACTTGTCAACTGATTTTTTTTTTTTTTTTTTAATAATACATGACAGGCAAATGACTCCACTTCACCTGATGTTAAGTGGAAAGTGGTATCCAAACGCGAAGGAACCTAGTGCAGCGATGGAACCCTCACTGCACTAGCCACCTCCACCCTGCCTGCCTACAATATGCCTCTTCACGCCTCGTTTGAAGGACCCCATATTATAAGAGGGAGGGAAGACATGTGCCGGAAGGGAGTTCCATTTGTCAACCGTGCGGCAGAGAAAGGAGCTACCGAACCTTTTAGTACGCGATGGAATGCGGCAGGTAGTGAAACGGTGACTACGAAGGCCAGCACGCGTGCTTCTGAGCAGGAACGGGGAAGGGGGGATGAGGTTGAACAGCTCTTCAGAGCACTCACCAGGGTATTGATGTCTCAGCGTATTGGGCGCAGTAGCAGTGCCTATATGTGATTTGAAACTCTGAGTGTCACTGCAACTGTCATGGACAGGCGTGTCGCTTACAACCAGAAGCGCATTTAAAAAAGAAATCGGTGAGTGAGTGTCAGTGAATGAATTTTTTTAAGTAACAGGACGAACAAATCGTGCACCTGGTGGCAAATGACACACCTGTCCATAACATTTTCAGTGCCACTCAGAGCTTTAAATCACAAATATAGGAGAGGCAAACCACTACCCTCGTCGTCCTGAGACATAAGTTGACAAGTCCTATGTGCCAGCAATTTCACCAGCACTCTTACCTTTCAAAATCGGAAAGCAGTAAAATGTACATTATTGTTTTGTGGCAGAAATAGGTGTAAGGTTCAAACTCAAACTGTAACTCAAATAATTTTTATTTCATAGGTAAGCAAATTATACTTGAAATAGTCATAATATTGATAAAACTTCACTACCCATTCGTAAGGCAGATTCCCCTGAGAAAAATGAGCAAAAAACCTTAGGGGTTGCTCTTTGTAAATATACAAAGGTATACATTTATCATTTATAATATTTATTTCCAACATCATAGGTCGAGACCACCTGTGAGAGCTAAACGGGCTTCTGCGTACATAAAGGTTTTGTTTTACTACAGTTTCAAACATGGTTGGCGGCAGAAATAGATAAGGTGGCAGAATTTCCTTGGACGGACTCTTATACAAGAAGCTCTACTGCTACTAGATAATAATACAAAATATTATTGTATTATTGTTTTGAATCACTTTCATTGACTGATCTCTTCCAGTTATTCCTACGATAACGAATTACTATCATGCTGTGCAAACACAATAGATTTGATCGAACGCGAATACCACCCACAAAGGTTGATTTTAAATTTCTCTAGATAAGACGTATTACAGTATTGTTAGCTTTTGCATTGTTTAGTTAAGTTTAACTATTGTTAACCAGCTTGTGGGAGTAAGTATTCGCAGTTCTCACGACCTTGGTGAGTGAATGTCTAATTAATTCTATATATAAATATTGGACTAGGTATCCTTGAAATATGTCCTAGAATCATGTGAGTTTTAATACGATGCAGTATAGTTTTCAATTGGCTGTTAAATTGTCGCTCTAATTATAGCCTTAATAAGGTTGCGTATACTGCACATAAAGCTATGTTAAAACTAAATATACTAAAGTACCGGTACGATATGATGGCCGTTTGTCCGCTCATCAAGTTTCATATTAATTCTTAAGTACGTTGAAGGACCTAATTGATATACAGAGTACATTGTAGTCAATAGCGATGTGCAATAAAATTCATGGTTATATAATTTTACAACACAATTCGTCGGCATTTAGTTTTTGAAATTCGATTTAAAAAAAAAAGAAATTTAATACGATCGTCACTTATAGATAGAATCGCTGTCCAGCACAACTCTACCTCCAGCAAACAAAGCAGTTTCGAATTGACGACATATTAAGTAAACACTTTTATTTTAATTTTATTAAAACTTTTTAATCTGCTGCCCCTTGCAATGCTAGTTATAAATGTAAAAACTTGCGATTCGCATTTGATTACATTTCTTTTCGATAATGAATTGAGATTTGACGTCACTAATGTAATCTGCCAAAACGGCCATCATGGCGTGCCGGTACTGAAGCTCAAGTTAAATATATCGTGTTTTTGGGTTTGGCGATTGTTACATATCGTCGGAGATAGTGTAAATGCGCGTAAATAGCATTGGTAAAAGGCGCGTATCTGCATTGAATCAAATTTTAGAGGAGAGGGATTTAAATTCATTACTTTGTTATTTCAATGGCTACGGTTTTCATTTTCACACAGTAAGCATCAATTGATGTCGTCTAAAGTTTTCTAAAGCCTTCAAAATGTGCATGTACAGGAATGAAATGTGAATGTTGAGAGTGTCGTGGAGAGATAAAGTCACGAATGAAAGGGTGCTGCAATGTGATGGTCGAAAAAGAGAAGTGTTGAATAACACCAAAAGAAGGAAAGTGGAGTATCTGAGTCATATACTGAGAAACCTAAAGTACGACCTTATTATACAAGCAAAATACAAGAAAAGATAGGTGTAGGAAGAAGGAGAATATCCTGGCTCAGAAATTGGCGCCAGTGGTTCAATAGGAGCACCCGATCATTATTTAGGGCTGCAGTGTCCAAAGTTCAGATTGCCATCATGACGCCGACCTTCATCAGAAGACGGCACATGAAGAAGATGTCGTCTACGGACTAGTAACAATAGATTATCAATTCACGCTTATTTGGTTGTCACGAGATTGACGCGGATTGATGGTCACTAAATTACCGAAATGGAAACTCATAATCCAATGCTAGTTACGCGTAATTGCCCTATCCCCGACGATATAGGAAATGAAACCATTTTATCGGATCTAGATCGCGTATATTCGTTTTATTTTTATGATACCAAGTGACAAATTAAGTCGTGTACCTGGTGGTAAGCGTCAATTGCAGTGACACTCAGACTTCAAATCGTAAAGATCTGAGCAGCACTTCCAGTGCGTCCATCACCCTGAGACAAGTTGACAAGTCCAATGTGCCTGTAATTTTACCAGCTCCCTTACTCTTCGAAACCGGATCGCAGTCATACTTACCGCTTGGCGGCGGAAATAGGTGAAGTGGCAGCACTTCCTTCAACGAACTATTTCACAAGGAGCTTTACTGCTAGTAAAAGTTATTCAGTCGTAATTATTAATGTCATACACAAACTACACTAACAAAAATCAATGATTATACTGATTTGTTTGAAAAAACAACTGTACGCGATTTAGGTCCGAAAAAATAACGGTTTCATTTCCATATTAACTATTATATAGGATTTACATTTGTTTGATGTGTCGGGTCATAACGCGTCAGAACAGTATCGGTTTCATACACACAGCGCCGTCACGTCAGATTGCAATACACTAATATAAATCTAACAATATCAAATGTATAAAAACCATACCGTTCTGACGCATCACGACAGGACACGTCAAACAAATGTAAATCCAGCTTAAGAAGTATATTTGTTTCAAATAATGAATAACCTACCTAGTGAATGATAACATGTGTTTTAACCAAGTAGGTAGGTATAATAATGTCCATCTAACATTAACTACACCAACTGATGGCGCATTATTATATCAATGTTAATGTGCTAACGACGAGTTGTTTATAAAAAAACTACAGAAAGTCAACTGGAAACAATATACATAATAAAATGCGTCAAACTTAGAATTTGTGACAAATGGCAGCCTTTGGTTCGTTACGAAACTTAAAACCTTTAATGATGAAATGGCACTATTTGGCACAGGGGCCTCTTGTTCCATTTTATTGTGAAACAATGGCAACATCTTTGAATTTGCATAGGGTCAAGCCGCCATCACTTGACAATTTCTGCAACGTGGCTGTAAGCCCGATCAGTGACCCGAACAATCAATAACAAAGATACATTTGAGCAGTAAACAATAAAACCGCCAGACGGCTCGTAAACATAAAGTACGGTTGTAAAAAAAGTAATTTTTCCACAACGTTTACTTGATTAGTCAATTTCGAATTACTATACCCTATCCTAATATAACTTATTCTACTTCGGATTTTATCCTGTGAGTCTTTATGTTTTCGTACTTATTCGCCCTTGAAGATCTGTATTGGAGTGTTTTCATATTGAGAACTCTGTAATTATCAAAATAATAAACATTAGTAATCGTATATGAAAAAATATTTTTTTCTACTTCTGTACTTTTAATCTGTTCGTTACAATTTCATAAACCATATCGCAAAGGAGCTCCTTTTAGTTCATAATCAAAATTTTATTGTATTTTTGCTAATTAAAATATCAAACATGACGCTACTTAAACTCTCTACTGCCTCCTGATTAGTTAATTGGCCTAAAGATCTTGCAACCGGGCCATAAACCTTTATTAAAAAAAAATTTGGTTGAAATTTAGGCGGTGCTTGGCCTCTTCTATCTCTTTGGTTTTATGTTTTGTAGCATTTGTATGGTTTTCGTCTAAATATATGAAGGGGCTATATGGTGAAACCTTTGCCTACCCAAATAAATGGGTGAAAACATAAAAATATGAGTTTGTTTTCATGGATCGAACAAAATGTAAATTCTATCATTACATAATTAGGTCTTAAAATCTCGTACCTATAATTCACAGTATTCTCCTTTAAAAACCTTCATTCTGCGACAATTACTTAAAATACTAATAAAAAAAAAAAATTTTTTATAAAACCTTCATTCTGCGACAATTACTTAAAATACTATTTAAAAATTGGAGATCTATGAAGAAGAAATGTATGAAAGTATTTCGTCACCCAGTTAGATACTTTTACAGCTACCACCCCGTCTAGAGATATCGCTATTCACTGTATTTCAAATTTTTATTGAATTGATATTCAATTATTTTTTGTGAAACGAAGTCTTCTAGCTTCTAGCAAACTGTATGCTAGAAGACGTCGGTTCGAATCCGGCCGGATCGTAAGATTTTTTTTTCTAAGTGTTCGATCTTTGTATTAATAATTATAACAAACTAGTGAAGTAATTTCACAAAAAACAATTGTATTTAATTGTATTATGTTCAATAAAAATTTACAATACATATTGTTTTATTTTCGAAAAATGATTGTACAAACTGTTCAAATTATATCTTGAATTCAAATGCACATTTTGCACTTGAGAAACTAAAACAAAAGAACTTCGATTTTAAAATTTCATGCAATTTTCGATTTATGTTAATCTCCGATTGTCTATTGTTTCTTTTCTCGACATGCACATATTGTGCAAGAGTGGCAAATCAAATTGAAGTATGTATGTATGTGTAGTAATTTTGACCTATGTGTGAATGTGCAGTGTTGTGTAAAGCAATTCATATGGTTGTGAAAATTGTAGCTTGGAACTTTTGTGCCAGATTTCGATGTAAAACATTTTCATTTCACCATATTTTAATTCGACTGTAAGCGCTAAGTGCACTTATGAAAAAAGTGTACCTTGGAAGCTCCTTGTGATAGAGTTCACCTAATTATCCAAGTAAATTACTGCTACCTTACCTATTTCTGCTGCTAAGGAGTAATGTGTGCATTACTGCGTTCTTGTTTCCTTTTATCCTTCGTAAAAGAGCTGGAAAATTGCAGCCACATGGAATTTGTTAACTTATGTCTCAGGGTGACCGGGCGTTGTGGCAATGCCCCTTAAATCTTTGCGATTTTCATAAAAAAAGTGTATTCGAAAAAATATATTTCACTTTTAATCATCATTATTTTAGGTAGCACAAAAACGCAAAATACAACCAAAACCTTTTACGTTTTATCGTCAAAAGACAAGAGATATAAGGAATATAAATCCTGCTTAAAGATTCCGATAATACATCCCAAAATTGACATGAGCAATATCCGTTGAGCTGCGGATACCAGTTACATTCTCGAAATTTAAGAAGATTAAAAAGGGCATCCAACTGTGGTGCTTGTACTTCGCTGAATCCTGTTTAAGTGTCGTTGACTACATGTACATATGTTTCGGGCTCTTTACAGCGTCAGGGCGCATTTACTCGACACGAATGTCATTCCGCCCACGTCGCGTGGTCGCCGCGCGGATACCGCATTGCCGCCGCGCAGCGACCGCGTGCATCTAACTGTCATGGCAAAGTACGCTCTATTTATTTAGCATTTACGTTTGAACTTAAATGAGCATATCGGGCGCACGGGCGAGACTGGTTTGTATTTGGTCTACGCGGTGACCGCGCGGCGGAATTTAGATGTTGTTGTGTAGTAAATAGAATTCAGATTCGCCATTAATGTACGTGAAAACACGGTAACTGGACAGTTGCGCGAAAACTCGCGTCGTGTAACTGGGCGCTCATGATCACAACTAACATTTTCAGATGTTTTTGATCTCTTTACATGAGGTGAGAACATAGCGTCATTCTAATCAATTGCTCTCTCTTTGAACATGTTCTTCTTCTTATTGTATTGATGGCATACACAGCAATACTTATCATCGTAGTAAAAGGATTTGTCAGTCGGAGTAAGGTACGCGCCGATTCTTGCACAGGATGCGTCAGAGGTACAGGAAAAGAATGGTACATTGTTCGGGGAGGCCACTTTGTGCCCCCCAGTTTGAACATGTTTATTTGTAGACATTAAATTCAATTCATCATCGTTCAAAGCATGCATCATCATCTTTTGAATTCTAACAGACGGCGCTACGGTAAAAATAACGTTTAAAACCAAAAACAAAGATTTGCAACGAGCACATTGAAACATTCGTAAGCTCTGTTGGTTCGTTCCGTAGCTCAGTTGGGAAAGCGCATCGAGTATATAAGCAGAAATAGAGACGAAACAAAGGCCATCGATCCCTGGCAACTTATCAGGCAAATGGGTCTTATATCACTTTTAAATATCAGCTCTCGTTTGCGCTCAAATCACAAATTAGAAAAATGAAATAATACAGTGCCAACAACTGACCCATGCGTACGTATCCGTATATTCCAAAAATATTCTGTATTTATTGTAACAAAGATAATAACTCTAACAATGGGGGATTTGGCATTCGGTGGTGTGGGAAAAACAGCAAAACATCTAATTACAAAACGAACGGAATCAAATTTGAAAAAATCAAACTGGTAGATTAAAAGGGAAACAAATTTATGTTTCGAATTCGGGCTGGCCAATCGGAGCGCAGTTGTCACAGTAATGATTTGGCAGAATAGTTTTCAAACAAATTAAATCACATTTCGTCTCTATTTGTGGTTATATGCTCGATCGGAAAGCGTGTGACCTGTACTCTTGTTCTCCGTCCGACATCCGTCCAAAACAATTACTGTAACATAAATACTACTCAACAAAATTAAAAGATGATGCGAATGAAGCTTCATACTTCACATTGTGACTGATAAGAATCGGACGTAGCGCGCAAACGCTCTAAGGGTGCTGGTGAAATTATAGGCAGATGGGATTTGTCACTTTACGTCAGGGCGACGGGCGCAGTGGTCATCAGATCTTCGCAATTTAAACTTGTGAGTGGCACTGCAACTCTGCCCAATCCATTCATCTATATCCGAGCATTTTACAGGTCAACAGTTATGTGTAACAATCGCGAAAACCTAAGAATTTGATAAGAAATTCTCGACCGAATTCAAAAACAATCTCAAATGTGAAGCTTCATTAGCATCATGCGTTTTTTTAATTAGGTCGATTATTACTTATTTGACAGTAATTGTTTCGGAGTAATTGTCACGGATTGCTTGAAGGCGCTGGCTCCAGCAGAATCGAAGGATTTTTTCTTTGAGTTCGATCTTTGTATTAAAAATTAAAAAACAACTTATTTGAATTAAGTTTTAAACAACAAAATAGATCATAAACAAATGTTTCCTGGCAAACTTGGAGTAAAAAGAAATAGAAATTGTTTTTATTGAGATTAGATTTTCGCGATTGTTAAACATAGGAAATGAAAGGGAAATGAAAGTATTTATTCAGATAATCGCGTATGTTTGTTAAATCGAACAAACCAACGTTTCGGGCTCTTTACATGTCCCATTGTCAAGCTGACCACAGAACGACAACCAAAAAACCCAAAAAGATTGTTTTTATTTTTCTTATTTCTTATTACAAATACAATACCTAATGAATTTTGAACAATTACTAACTGAACAGTGGTAGCTTCGTGGGAAAATGGTAGATTTTCAATAGGGAGGTCGACAGTTCCATGGCGGCATGTACACACATATGACTTGATAAAAAAAAATCCGCGTTTTATTGTGAGTATCAAAGGAGAAGCTCTAAAGAGAACGGTTAAAAATTATTTGTTTATGTTTCGAAAGGACTAATATTACAACGATAGGGAAGTATAGATTAAGATTGCTTTTTCTTCTTCAAGGTTATCCCTTTGGTTAGGAAAATAGAAAACATAACGATGAAACCTATATATCGAAAACGGCTCAAACGCTTGGAAAATCTACCTACCTCTCTTTGATTTGAAGATGACTAAAATAAGAAATCGCTTTCCCCGTCTTCTAGGTTGGTTTCGCGTTTCTACAACGTCTACAAGATTGTAATTAGAGTTTCTATTCATATACGGAAACCACATAACTTGACCAACTGCGAAGAAAGTTACAATTACAAACTACCAAGTTGAAGGGTATCTGTTTTCCAAAGATTGACGCATTGGCAAGTAATTAAGCGTTAATAATTAATAGCTTAAGCTTCCTATAACTTTACCCATCAAACTTGTCTACACTGTACGTGACCGTCTTCCTATAGGTGTATTATTACGTTACTGAAGGTCTAGTATATTATTTGGATATGAAATTGTCAAATAATACGAGTGTGTTTAAACTATTGTATAGTTTGTATTTTGAACTAGTGGGTAGTATCATAGTATAATAAGACAAAAAGGGTAACTTCGTTTAACGTGGCAGAACGGCGTGTATGCATGCACGCCCGCCTCTCGCCGTGTTTGGACGCACACATTCGCATAATCTCGCGGTGCACTTGAATTGCACAGCGCTGGACGTACGCGCTATTCAAACAATGCAAGCGACCGTTTGGTGTTTAAAATTTTCCGTGTCATATTTATGTATTATTTTCTATTAGCAGTAGAGCTGAAAGATGAAAGAGATCGTTCAGGAATTACTACGTCTGTACTATTTCTGCCGCCAAGCAGTAAAGTGACCATTACAGCGTTTTGAAAGGTAAGGGTGCTGGCGAGAATACAGACTTGTCAACTTAGGCTGCAGGGTGCAGTGGCAGTGCCCCTCAGACCTTTGTGGTTTACAGTTCTGAGTAGCACTGCAACTGTTAGGCTGGTTAGGTAGGTACACATGTTGGAGGTACGGCGTCATACTGCAGTACCAGCGGTGCAAATGCAGCCCATACGGCGTCAGCTACTAAAATCGTACACTAGTAGAGAATTGCGGCAACGCTCGCCTCCGCCGTTTCAAGTAATATATGAAAGTGTATATACAAATACTAGCCTAGCCTTTGTATACATACTTTCATATGTTTTAGGAGTATGAGGTATAGGGGGTCGCCCCTCGGAATCCGCGCGTCATAAATTAATATGAATAAAATAAGAACGGGCGGAGAAAATTAATTGACCCAGATCCGACGTCGACAGGCGCTCGATGGCGACTGACGGGGCAGCGGGCTTCGCGGCATGTCGTTAATTTTTTTAGATAAATGTGAATTTAATAAGTCATATAGACTTCAGTTGAAAATTTAGCAGGTTCTATGTAGTACTTAAATAGAAATATCTCCATATGAAAATTATGCACAAAGTCAGATATTTTATCCTTAAATAATTCATTTTATACTTAGGAAATGAAACTATTTTTCCGGATTCAAATCGCGTATATTTGTTTTTTCAAACAAACCGACGTTTTCGGCCCTTTACAGGTCCCATGGTCACGGTTGACTGAGGTGGTACAGTCTTCAACTAGTTATGTCTAATATTGATGCAAACCACCCTATTTTTTTCACTATAGTTACAATAGTTACAAATATAGCATTTATTTCTAAATCCAAGATGGCGGACACGAGGTTTAAATAAATGAATTATGGGTATCATTTTGCGAGTTATTTGGGGGTGCTCATTACAAATATGGCACTCATTTCTAAATCCAAGATGTCGGGCACGATTTTTCAAACAAATGTTATATGGGTATCATTTTCGAGGTATTTGGGGATGCTCAATGTGAATATGGCAGTATTTGTAAATCCAAGATGGCGGGTACGATTTTTCAAATAATGGCAAATTGGGTATCGTTTTCGAGGTATTTGGGGGTGCTCATTACGAATATTGCTTTTGTTTGAACTGTCGTGTCTGCCATCTTGGATTTAGAAATGAGTGCCATATTCGTATTGAACATCCCCAAATAACTCGAAAACGATACCCAACTTGCAATTATTCGAAAAATCGTGCCCGCCATCTTGGATTTAGAAATGAGTGCCGTACTCGTATTGAGCATCCCCAAATACCTCGAATAGGATACCCACATAGCATTTTTTGAAAAATCGAGTCCGCCATCTTGGATATACAGATAAGTGCTATATTCGCAATGAGCACCCCCAAATATCTCGACAATGATACCCAACTTGCCATTATTCGAAAAATCGCGCCCGCCGTCTTGGATTTAGAAAAGAGTGCCATATTCGTAATGAGCATCCCCAAATACCTCGAAAAGGATACCCATATTGCATTTTTTTTAATTGTGTCCGCCATCTTGGATTTAGAAATAAGTGCTATATTCGTAATGAGCACCCCCATATACCCCGTAAACGATACCCAGAATCAAAACCAAAATAATCTTTATTTCGTAGGTAAGCATTATTACACTAGAAATCGTCACATTGGTTAAACTCTACCGCTCATTCAAATTCAAATTCAAATTCAAAATAATCTTTATTTCATAGGTAAGCATTATTACACTTGAAATCGTCACAATATTAAACTCTTTCAACATTCGTAAGGCAGATTCCCCCGAGAAGTATGAGCAAGAAACTCTAGGGGTTGCTCTTTGTAAACAACATTTGTACGCATTTAACTTGCAGAAATGGAGGTCAAATGCACACTTACATTAGAATAAAAAAAAATCTGCAGCCATCGCGATATTGCCTATTCTCAAAAAATGACGTAATATAATTATTTTGAAACAGAGTAGCAAAATTGGGAGAAAGAAATCCGTTACTTTGCAACATTTTCGTGTCTTGTTGCAATGAAATTAATTTTCGGTTTTAGTGAATATTTATATAAAAATACAAGTTGAAACGCGTTACTTCCTTGTGGAATGTGATGTTAGTGTCTATTTTATGTTTGCCTGTTCTATTTTTACACCTATTTACCGCACATTTCGTCATTTTTAGCAAAAATTTTTGTGCTGTTCGCCCTGCAATTTGACCTTGAGCACTGACAGCCCGCCCGCTCGTGTAGGCCCTTTGGGAAGCCTCTACCTTGCCTCACTTAGCGTGTGCGGGCTAGGTTTCTATGCGTTATTATTCTAAGGCTACATTAAGTTTTACAGTATATCCTGTCATGTAACACATTAGCACATTCTTTAGACAATATCCGTAGGTGTATCCATCCATTGAGTCGTATATTTTTTGTAAGAGCTTTGATTAATAGTAAATACATAAACCATTTCATCTAGTAAAACAGTTTTTCTCACATCTTCTCCGGTGACTCGCCTTAAGGTAGGTTCATTAAAATCGTACAGGTATTTCTGCTACAAAATTCATTTTCTTACATAGAAATGCTGTAATGACGTGTTGGCATTTACAAAGCATGTTATTTGCTTCGTAAATGCGCTTCCAATGAGGTGCATTTTATTCAAAGAATGTTCATGAAATAAATTGTAATTTTCCTTAAGCTGAGATATCGTAACTAATAATATGAATAGGCCGTGGGATTATGGATCTACGTCCGAAATTTCGAAATACCAAATGAACGTGCAAATGTGTATAACCTACCATAATGCTTTTGAATAAAGTCCAATCTGATTTTGCATACTTGCTTGTCCACAAATAATCGAAAGGAATTAAAAAAATGTTTGGTTTTTACTTCCGAATTTCACGTCAAAGCCAGCAGTGTTATTTGTTTTTGCGCAAACATCTTTAGTGCGTTCAGATTATTGACTGTGAAATTTTATTACATAACAAAATTAATGTATCGAAACTATTTACAAACCATCTGCCAGAGTCATGTGTCAATAATAAACGTAAAATGGTCTGTGCGTCCTCTAAGGTGCGACACAAGCCTGTGCTTAGTCCCTGAGGCCTCTAATAAAAATGAGACCTAATTAATTATGCATATGCTTACTAAAAAGTATGTTGTTGGAGATACTCTAAAATGCGTGTGTGCATGTTGCGCTACGTTATTGATTTATTCTGTATTGAATACGAGGTTTTAAGGCGAGGTATTTCAATGCGAACTTAGATTTTAGGAGGTAACGTGTGGTCGCCTCTCGCAGTACGCGCGCTGTAAGTTAATATGAACAGGCGGAGAAAATTTGACACAAATCCGATGTCGATAAGCGCCCGATGACGACTGACGAGGCAACGGGCGGCGCAGTCTGTCGTTAAACCGCTGGGAAATTTGAAAATTTTGAGATAAATTTGAATTTAATAAATATAGGGCTTCAGTTGGAAACCAAAACTTAGCGGATTCTCTGTAGTTGTTAAAGAAAAATATCTTCCTATAAAAATTATGTCTAAAGTTACATATTTTATTCTTAAATAAAATGTTTTATCCTGTTTGCAGGATTTTATATGATCGGTTAAAGTACGTTCTATCGTGGAACACATTAGCGCATTCTATATCTAAACTACATTTCATCTAGCCTTAAGGTATTTGTAGACTTACCGATGAGACTCGCCCAATGCCGGCCGGACATTCTGCGGGTAGCTGGCTCCGTAAACACTGCAAAGAGAAACGTGCTGTGAGCGAAATGAAATTGCTTTTCAATCACCATGTCCGTCGGAGTTATTGATCGACACTGTTCTGTTTATTTCTATCTATACACCGGAACTCGTATTTCTTGTTTTATAGTGGAAATGCGATATTTTTTACGGGTTTTCATAGTATGAATTTGAACATTAAGAACTATTCTTTTTAAGTCTTTTGGACTAATTTCCAAATGGTTTTTATTTGCCGTAGTAGAAATAGACTCTAAAGTGTTGGTACTTGGTACTTGGTGTAACGGGCTGGTGTCCGCAACTCGACGTCAAGGCGCCTATTTTGCGTATATTTTTGAAATATATCGCTAACACAAAAGTTATGATTTTCTTCTAACAATATGTTGTCTGCTTACATAAGTGACATTCCACAAATCCACAAAAAATCTCCAAATTATGTACCTGTTGTAAGAAAATCACCACCTTGCTGTAGATCAAACCACTTATTGAGTTTATAGGTTTTTTGTTATTGAATTTCACCTGCAGAAAGATAGTGATTTTCTTACCATAGCTATTTAGATATAAGACTTTTTGTAAAAATATCACTTATGTGGTTTTACTTTAAACAGACGATGTGTTCACTTTTCGAATAACAACTCGCTGCACATTGGAAATGAAACCATCTTATTCGGATCTAAAAAACAACCACAAGCCCCACGGTTTTAGTAAAACGTCATACTTATTACCTTCTATATACCAAGCAATAGTGTGACGTACGAGTATGTCTCTAGTGGGCAGTGGCAGTGCTCCTGTATTTGCGATTTAAAGCACTGAGTGACACTGCAACAGCCATGGGTAGGCGAATGCCTTGCCACCATTATTCGTCCCGTCAGTTGATGAAAATATTTCGAGTTTTATTGTGAGTATTCGTAGCCGTTAAAAACTATTTATTTGAGTTTCGAAAGGACTTAGACAGGGGACCTGTTATAACGGCATGAAAATAGACATTATAGACATTAAGATTGCCTTTTCTTCGTCAAGGTGATCCCTTACAAATTTGATTGGGATCTTCTTTTAACGACCGAGCATAAGCACGTCCTTTCTCATTTAACAAAAATCTAAATTATTTTTTTCCTTCTTTACCAACATGAAATAATGTTCCACGCAGTCATGGCTAGCTTTATAAAACAATGTGGCGGCAATTTTGAAAATAGACTTGTTTTCGATAATCCAACTCCGTATGAAAATCTGTCATTTCCAATAACGACAGATGATTATAACAAAGCGCTAACAGCAAAAACAGTTTCAAAAGTACTGGTCCAAAAATAGCGCTGCAGTAAAGTCCGTAACAACTTGTCAAAAACATTTAATAAACTGTCAAAATTTAACTGTCATAGCCGTTAGACTGTGTACGAGAGAATATAAAGTTCGAATTGTAATAACTTATTTTGCAGACAGAAAGTACAAATTTGTTTTGAAAATAGTTAGGAAAGTAAACGTTTGTGGGATTATAATATCGAGCTATTGCTGCCGACTTAGTGTTAAGCGACAAAAAAAAAATAATTTCTACAGGAGAGTGTTTTTAAAAATACATCGACATATACATGTGATACTATATTGAATTTTAATATATAATAATGCATTTCGTAATCCATTGTGTAACAGCTAAATTAAAAAAAAAACAATGGATATTACGCCGTTTTTAGCGCTTACGAGATTTCTGCGTACCTGTATCTAAAGATTTTTGAGGCTTTCAAGCGTTTAAATTAACACGCGATTAAAATCTTTTAATCGCTTTTTGCCACTTTGTTTGAACGACGAAATTTTGATGTACTTATGTCGGTTGCGATAACAAGTGGGGTCGTTTACGTTATGATTTTTTAATATTGATTCTGTCGGTTACACTAGAATAAATTAAAAAAAAAATTAGCTTTTGCTATAATTTCTATTTGATGTAAGTTCGACGGAAAATGTAAAGGCGTCCCTGTCGTATCGAATAAAAGATGCTGTTGAGAATGTCGCTTACGATGATAAATCAGTGGTCTTGCCTGGATATGCTTTCATGAAAGCTTGAAATTGTAAAAATACATAAACTATATTGCGAAATATCAATATAAAATGAATTTATATGGGATATTAGAGCTGTTATATACATCTGAACAAATACGAAATTTCGGGAAATACTTCTCAAAGCATTCGATAGCAAAATCACATTTTTCATATTGTAATCGTCAAACCAAATAACAGGCGACAGATTTCTCTACAAAACGCAATAACGTTCGTAAATTTCGTCCTTGGATGCCTTCGAAAGCGGGTCCTTGAACTGTCCATTTATATTTATTCATGTTTGTATGTAGACTCTGTGAAATCGATATTGCAATAATATTTATGCAAGATATTGGAACATATTACGTTCAAAAACTAACGTTTGCCCTACAAAGAGAAATGAATCATTTTCAGCAACGTAAGAAAATTTTGGCAGCTTCAAATTGATAACAGCTGTTTACTATCGTTGTTTAACCGTTTCAATAACTCTGATTATGTATACGTGTATTCTCAATCTCACATAATCTCTATAGATTATATAAGATCCAGTCTAACATATAGAGTCTGTTATTTTCCGGACGAAGTGCACATACGAGTAGATTTAAGGTCTACGGGTGAATATTTCAATTGTTTTCTTAGGTTTTTGAACTGGGAATTTGCGCAAATATTTGTTAACTAACTCATCGAGTCGGAAATGATTTTTTTTCGCCAAGCAGTTATGTAAGCATTGCTGCGTTTTGGGTTTGAAGGGCAAGGGGTGCTGGTGAAATTATAGGCACATGGGACTTGTTTATGTCTCAATGTGACGGGCGCAGTGGCAGTGCCAGTCAGATCTTTGTGATTTAAAGCCTTGAGTGGCACTGCAGTTGTTATGGACAGGCGTGTCTCTTGCCATCAGGCGTACGACTTGTTCGTCTTGTCACTTGCTAACATAAAAAAAAACAGTGACCATCAGACCGTAAAGAGTCCGAAGCATTTGTTTGTTTGAAAAAACAAATATCCAAAAGAAAAACAGTTTTGAGTTTTAATAATGCAACTTATTCCGCACGGGGAATTGTGTAGGTATGTTGCACAGAATTTGTAATTTTATCGAAGATTCTGGAATATAGATCCTTCAACCAATGAAACGAAACTTAGCCTGAACCAGCTGAAATTGAAAATCGTCCGACCGCTTTGTTATTTATATATCTTGCGACTGCTTTGTTATTCATTGATAGCGTATTCTGTAAGTACTCGGTACTCGGTAAGCCCAGCTACAAAAAGGCCAAGTCACACTGAGCCGGAGGGCGGTCACACGCGAGAGTTGCATCAGGTGATGTCCTCAGAAAAAATGAGGCTGACGCAAGATGTCAGCGAAAGCCAGTGCAATTAGTGCCAATGATGCAACGTGCTGATTTTGCTCGCGTGTCCTAGTATATGTTTTTATAAATTGGAAGATATATGTAGTGCTGTATGAGACACCACTAGTTGCCACGTCGCTTTTGTGGTGAGCAATTTGTCTTAGTGTGAGTAGTACAGTCGATGCTCTAAAATATGGTTCTGAATGCATCATATACGTATAACGTCTGGTTTGTATATGTCAATATAATATGTCTTTTGGTTTCCATAGTCTAAGTCATATAATAAGTACCTTTTGACACTGTCATCGCAACGTAAATAGGGATGTTAACTAAATATATCGATAACCACATTACACAATTCTCATAAGAAATTGATTCGAAATTTTATGAGTCTGAGATCGTTGAACCAATGACCCGAAAAATGATCTTATTTTTCGGGTCATTGGTTCAATGTGAGTAATGAGTAAGTATTTTTAATTATGACAATGACAACCTGTAGTTGTTGTTGTTGTATTGTAATTATATTAACTGAGTTCACAAGGGCAACCTGTAGTTAAATGACAAAATACTGAAGCAATAAAAAAAAGAATTCATACTTTAAATTTTTATTTACTTTCATCAGAAGATGAGCCAAAATCATCAGTCTTGTTAATATCACCTGTATATGTAACTATTTGATTTTCTTCAATCATGTTATCAATGTCAACATCTTTGTCAAGTTCAAAATCAAAAGTCAATATTTGTTTAATTGATATTGAATTGACTCGGTGAAATTCGGCCACTACTTGGTTATCATACTATTATAAGAAAAATAGATTGACAACGTTACTGTTTTAAGATTTTTCGGATTAACTAAAAATTACATTTTATTTTGGAATTCGTACGTACGTAGTATTATAATACTTGAAATAAGTATTATAATATTATATTATATATATAAATTAATGTATTATTTTATACGCAATAAGTTAATAATTGTTTATTTACTGTTAAAGTTACACACTATCGTCTTCCTTAGCTGTCAAATTGGACCTCTTACACTGTGACAACTATAGTTTTTATGACTAACAAATGAAACATGTTCAACACTAACGTGTTTGTAAGACAATGTTGCGGTAATAGGAGCAATGACTTGGATTTCTCCTGTATTTGTGTGTGTATACATTGTGTATGTGGACAGACACACAAGTACAACATTGAGCACAACTTTAATAAGTCTCTAAGTATGTACGGTACGCTTTCATTAGTTGTACTATTTATTCGTAAGTAAATTATGGTGTTACTGGCATTTTTTATCCTGTGGCATTATTGAAACCACAAAAGAGGCCTAAGGCTCAACTCACACTGGCGCAGAGTCGAAGCGTCGTGTCGCGTCCTGTTTTTCGACTACACCGCCTGGCTACGCGCGACGACCCTCGCTTTAGTGCGCCAAGATCACAGTGTGGTCGGCGTCTGACGCCTCAAGGCGCCCAAGTGACGTAGACACGCGAAGCCGCTCGATTCCATATTTGCAAAACACAAATTTGTACCGTAATATTGGGAAAATACAGATGAATACGCTATAGGCGAAAAATATGACGCGTCGCGACGCTTCGACTCTGCGCCAGTGTGAGTTGAGCCGAAGATGCACAGAACTCCTTAATCACGAAAGTTGAAATTGGAATCGGGTGAATGGATGCTCTCGTAAAATCAACCAATTACAAAGTATTTCTGTATGTAACATATTTTAATGAAAAATAGTTAATTGGTGAAGGAAGGAAATGTATTTCAAGGAAATTGGTATTATATCCATGCTTCATTGAGCCTTAAGTACCGTAATTATATATATTTTATAATATACATTGTAAACAACAGGATAAACGGATCTAATTTTTTTGGATGTTTCTTTCAATAAAACATTGTAGCAGACATTTCGGAAAGTGTGTAAGGAAGTTAACAATTCAGTTCCGCCCTCACTGCTCCTCATTCGGACTACCAGATAGACCGAAAAATACCATCTGTATGTCATTGACTTATTATTCATTAACAGGAAGCGCTTTGCTTAATTTTTCTTGATGGTTACGGCAAATCTCCGCCCTCCTTATGACGTAATCGACATTTTAGCGAATTTGAGTTAATAACATATCTGGAATCAACGAAACAAGATCTATAACCTCTTGTAATCGGTTTTTTTAATAACTTATTTAGTTTTGTAGCGCTCGTTAGCGGAGGGGGTTCGTAGAAACGGAGACGAAACGCAAGGCGTGTATTAAATATAAGGCAAAAACAAAAAGTTATGCGGTTAGGGACCTTAAGCCATGGAAACCATTTTTTTCCATCTTCTAAGCTAGGGACCCAACAGTGCGTTTCACGTGCGTAAAGGCGCAAGTTTAGCGCCGAAGCTAGGGATATGGAAAAAGCTTTTTCGTGCCATACAAACTCTATAGCGGTAGCAAAAATTAACAATACAAGACATATATGAGATGACTTATGCTATTGAAGTTTACAAAACGACAGTGCGTTTCAGAGTACTTTAGGAACTTTAGTTTCGTTAGTTAGAGTCCCCACATAACCCCAGAGCCTCCCAGGACTCAGAGGTGTCTAAAAAGATTTCCCCCCGTAAAAAAAAGAAAGGTGCAGAAATGCCAATGCTTTACATATGTCAAAGAGGGGAGATCTGTTTCCCGAGGGGCAATTTAAACCAAGAGTAAATAGGCATTTATTAGACCAACGCGTAACATCAGGTGATGAATTATTAATACAAAGAATGATTGCAAAGAAAAATTCCTTCGTTGAAAAAAAAAAATTGTGGTTGTCTATGTGTGTGTTCATGGCACCCGCGACACAAGGTTTCCCTGGTGCGGGGCTATGAGTGTGTGCGTTATTATTATTGTGGATATCTATTTTTGACACTCATTATTATTGTTATTATTAACTAAGCTTCCAATCGAGTCAGCAGGTCTTACAATTTTCTCTACGCTTTTGTTACAGGTCTTTCTTTGTTTTTGGTTTGGCTTTTTTGACGGAGCGCCACCTATGAGAAATCTGTGAAAGTTTTCCTCACTGAACCTGGTACCTTTGGTTGACAAGAGGTGTCGCTTTTTGAATTGTAATATTGATTTTATTGACTACCATGACGTTTACTACCATGATACATATATCCGTACCTGAGAAGCATTACA
>NW_020653945.1:5033693-5045696 GCF_003589595.1 Hyposmocoma kahamanoa
ATTACAAAAATGGCCCTTACAGTGTAATGCTTCTCAGGTACGGATATTTATTTTTTGTGAAACTGCTCCACTAGTTTGTTATACAAACAATATTATACAAAGATATTATACAAAGATGGAATACAAAAAAAAATCCTCCGACCTGATAGGACTTGAACCTGCTTCTATAATGCCAATCGAAGGCCAAAGGTGAGTATTTAATCAAAGCATTTGCTATTTTAAATTGAAAATAAATTAAACTTCATAAAACAAGACGGTGCCCCAAAGGTGATAAAAGAAACAATCTAGACGAATAAATAACATTATTGTGAATCATTTTAGACTTTCATTTTCGCCGCGCTTTACAACAACAAAACCCCAAATTCCCTATAGAATTACGTATAATTAATTTTATGACCGTGCTACCCCAAATTAATAGAAAGTATTACATTTCCCTGGGTGAAACAAATGAAACAATTGCTATTTGGGACTAGAACATATAATATGATGTAGTCTGATTTATTTAAAAATATAAGTCTAAAACGAATAATTTAAGAGTAAAATATGTAAGTTCGGACATAATTTTTATATGGAGATATTTCTCTTTAAGTACTATAAAGAACCTGCTACATTTTGGTTTTAAAATATAGTCCTGCCTCCGTAGCATGACTACGCATGATAGTCGCGACACGCGCGATAAAATTGAAATACGCGCGCACATGGCTATCTAAATTAATCTGATTGAGACAGCCAATAGCGCGCACTTATTCCAATTTTATCGCGCGCATCGCGACTATCATGCGTAGCCAATGCACGGGGGCTGTAGCTATTAAATTCACATTTATACCAAAATTTGAAAATTATCGTCCTCGGGCGCTTGTCAACGTCGGATCTGTGTCAAATTTTCTCGGCCTGTTCTTACTTTATTCATATTAATTTTCAGCGCGCGGTTTGCTGGACGCGAGGTGCCGTGCCCCAAATACCCCAGCTTCGAAATTTAAACTCGCGTTGGAATATCTCGCTTCAAGATGAAGTGACACCCAAAATAGACGTTTTCACGTATTTCGACCAGAACACGGTTTTTCGACATTAAAAAAACGAATTCAACTTGCTTTTTTAATTGATGTTGAAAACAAAAGATACCGGTTGTAGACTATGGATCCCGATATACGACCGACTAAACTTCGCACTAAAAAAAAATTATAATGTTCCATAAATTTTATTTCTATTTAATTTTCATTTTTTACTACGTTTTTCTAAGAAAAAAACCAGTTTCATTCGGTTGTTATTGTTATGTTTTCTCCCGTGTTCCACAATAAATACATTAGGAGACTACATTATGCTTAATTTACAGCAACAGAGTACATATTTGTAAAAGGTAAATGTTTAAATATCGTGCAATGAATTCTCCGCGTCCACCTCACATGCTTCAAAGCCAATGCAACTACGATACAATTTCACCTTAATGCTGAAATAAACTCGCAAGTTCAATTTGATTGTGTGTTTTCTTTAATGTCTTTCTATGTTAGTAATCTCAGATCATGGCCGAAAATATAATATAATACTCAATGTGTTAAATGTAACAATGTTCTACCTATAGATGTGCCTAAACAAAGTAATAAAAAAAAAATTTCGATATTTGGTTAGTGAGAAATTTGGGATATCGTTAAAATTGATTAAAAATAAATGGATTCCAATCGACAAGCGTGCCGAGAGAAGTATTAGGTGACTCGAAATTTGTAGAGGCGAAGCTGCAGAGCCTTGAACACCGCCGGAAAGTTACCTGCTCGTCGATACTCTACAGGATATATTATCACGGAGATTGTGCGATGGAATTGCATAATTTGATTACGCCTTCCCCTTTCCATCATTGGGGGACTAGACGTGGGCTGGGATTCTACCCCTAAGTTGTGGATATTTCTCGGATTCACACGAAGCGTTTCGCTTCCACATTTATATGGCGAGCGGATAGGAAGTGGAATTCCCTGCCTGCGGACTTGTTCCCCGAACGCTATAACTTGGAGCTTTTCCAGGCGAGAGTGAATAGGCATTATTTTAGTGTGTATGCTACATCGTCGACCTCATCATCACTTTCCATCAGGTGAGATGGACGTCAAATGCTCACTTATATTTTACAAAAAAAAAAAAAAAAAAAAAAGTCACCCTGCGTAAATGTAAATTATAGTAACATGCCAATAACTTTCCTTGGCGTACTTACTTGGTACCCAAAATATGTCAAAATCGTTATTTTCTGAAATCAAGTGACGCAGCGAACAGGTTGGTGGTAAGGCTATCCATAATAGATGTAGTGACACTCATAGCAAAGATCTGGACCACTGCCACTGTGACCGTCACCCTGAGATAAAATATTTACAAATCCTATGTACCAAACAGTACTTTCATCAGCACTCTTACCCTTCAAAATCGGAAAGCAGTAATCCTCACATTACTGTTTGGCGGCAGAAATAGGTAAGGTAGCAGTACTTCCCTGCACGAACTCATTCATAAGGAACTCTACTGCTATTAAAATACTTGAAAGAAAGAAAATTTATTTCGCAAAGATCCGAAAGCAAACAAATTTGCATCTGCTGTTACAAAGTCTGTTTTGGAGAGAGGAATTTCAATGTAGAACAAGCTTAAATTGGAAATTGGCTTACCCACAATTGAGAGTAAGATTTCTGTTTACAGGTGTTTTGCGTCTTCGCATATAACTTTAGCTTTCAGTTGTGGTTCATCGACATCGACAACGCACTGTACGTTCTACTGCTGGGCATGACTGTCTGGTTGAGGATTAGGGATTTCATACGTATTCCAAAGACTTACAAACACTATAAACCTATAAAATTTTTCTATGTGTTCGGATCTTTGTAATAATAATGATAACAAAATTAGTGGAGTTATTAATAGAAAAGTCCAAAGTTTCAATAATACGTTTGATCGAAAAGCGACATCTGCGTCAGTTGCGACACCTGTAAAAGTATCGGCTGCGGTGAGGTTTTTAAAAAATCTCTCACTAGACGTCACTATGCCGAAAGTCTGTACAAAGATCGATAACAAAAAAACATCGGTAACTTGACCTGTGGGTCAGTTGGTAAGAGCAATGCTACGGTGCAGCATGGTCGTGGATTCGTCTGGTGGTAAGCGATACGCCTGAGTTGCAGTCAATATTATTGTTTGTTTTTATTACTTGTCGTTTCTATTCCCATAAACACTCCTGTACAACTATTCCTCGTCACCATCAACATCAACTCTCTTCGCAAGAAAATATTTATTGTTTTATATAATAACAATAGTTAGTTAGCCTTTATAGAAGTCCCACTGATGGGCAGAGGCCTTCTGCTCCCAATAGGAGGACTTGGGCTGTAGTTTTCACGCGGGCCAAGCGAAAACTTCACACATATCATTATATTGCATTGATGTTCTCCTTCACCGAAAAATTCGTAGTAAATTTCAGTTTAAACTCAGAGGTGCAAGCCCGGCTCCGAACCCATTAGGTTACAATAGAGTTTTTAGTATTATATAATAAATAAAATCAGCTGAATGCAAATACTTTTCGAATCGAATAGACGATAATGTAAGATGACAATATTGTATTGAATAGAATGTGCCATAATACGAAACCGTATTGTAAAACAATAAGAAAAACTTTGCCGTTTTCTTATTTTAATAAAGATGCGAGTAAAGTTGTTCTTCGAAGCGTTATTGCGTACACAAAAGCTTTTGTTTATATTACTTTGTGAGGTTATTGAAACAATAAGTCTGAAGCCACACCGCAAGTGAAACTTAACTTCCGCATCTACACGAGAAAATTGAGTTTCTAAACAAAGTAATTGGATTAGGAATCTGTGTGAAAATTCTTTCTCGGGTTACTAAATGGTTTCGCTCACTTATGGGCACACTAGGCTTAAGGTCTTACTCATTTGCGAATATAACAAATACGTGTAAACCAGGCCTTCTTAACCTTTTTCTGGTCATGGACCCTTCTCAAAACGTCATAGAGCTTAGGTCTTACCAGAGGGGTTTAACTTTTGCCAGTTTTTGTTTGCGATTAAACGGCGTATTTTATACACGCTGGCAACGCGCGTTTACGGCTCCGCAAACGCACGTCATCTGCGCGTATACACGCCGCATGTATGTATCGCGCATTTTCTTGAGAGATAGTTTTAATTTTAGTTATGTTTGTTAAATTTCAATTAGTTTTTGAAATGACTACATGAAATTCTAAGAGTAAACTCCAGTTTTGTACATAAGCTTCTTTCTGCTTGCAACGCGATGTTTGCGCGTGTTTGAATCGATTCACTACACCAAGTTTACTTCGCGTATACGCGCGGATGACGCGCGTTTAGAGTAAATGCGCGTTCGTGAAACATTATATACAATACGCTTCACGACGTGTGCAACATATCCTGGATAAGAACGTGAAATTGAGAAGCCGTTTTTGATAACGCAAGGCGCTTGTTATCTTTCACTTCTAATCGATATCGATTCGTAGGTTTTATTGACACTTTAATTGAAAACTCTGCCTTACAGAGATGAGTAGTCGCAACCGGAAACGGAACTAAGATATAGCTCGCTTTACAATTCGCCGATAAGCTGAAGCCAAATTACATCAAATGTCGCCAATATTCTTTGCGTCAAATTCCGCTCGCAATACTTCTTTTGATCTCAAAGCAATGAGATCATCTTTCACGAAGTCGTGAAACGGTGGTAACCACTTTTCCTCAAGTGGATCATCTGTCTATTTTTTCCGAAACATGGACCTAAATATTACGGACCAAAATATGGACCTAAGAACAACGAACATTAGTAATATATTCTACAGTTGATATTGTCTTTTGTTTAAAGAATGACTAATAAAAAAATACTAGTAGAATCGCTATATAGTTTGAGGAATTAAATAATGATATAAGTAAGAATAATCAATTAATGATGTCTATCTATCTATATAAGATAATTAGTCAAATCATTAATTAATTTTATGTTACATAAAGAGAACACATAAAGGAGATCATGTTCAGTAGTGGCTGATACCGGCACAATACCCTAAGGAATCTCCCTACAAACAAGAAAAAGTTAAAGAAACAATTTCCATAACTGAAAATAATATTATAGCATGGACGAACTTAAACAATCAATGTATCTAACCTGTTTTCGTTGTAAGGGTATGTACAGTGTATGAGTGAAATGTAAGTGTGCCAAAGACAGAAAAAAATGTGACTTTAGATGTTGTGAACGTAATGTTTTTCTTAGTAACACGATCAAGATATGTTTTTGATAAAATCCCGTTATTAAGACGATTGTCCTACAACACCGCTCAACTACCTCAGCATTTCGTATTTAATGCAAATAATATAAATATTATTATTTGCAATATTTTTATTTATTAATATAAATATTAATATTTATATTATTTACATTAAATACGAAATTTATATATTAAACATTTAAAATCTTTATTGATATATTTTATTACAAAGATACAAAATAAATCATTCTCTTCAAAACAGTATTTTTTTATAATATCAAGTGACGGGACGAACGAGTCGTGTGCCTCATGGTAAGCCACACGCCTGTCCATAAGAATTATAGCGCCACTCAGAGCTTTAAATCGCAAAGGTCTTAGGGGCACTGCCACTTCGCCCGTCACAATGAGATATAAGTTGACAAGTACTATGTGCCTGTAATTTCACCAACTCCTTTACTCTTACTTACTGACGTAAGAAATAGATAAGGTGGCAGTACTTCCCTGGACGAACTCTCTCACAAGGATTTCTACTGCCACTAGATAATACACTAAGTGTTTTGTAGAATACTACGGAAGTTTAACTATAAAAAAATAATTATTAACATAAAGATCGAACAGTAAGAAAAAATTCCTTCGATTCGGCAGGAAAACTAAACTTAGTTGGAATAGCGTCTGGCTGGGTTTGAACCGGATCGAAGCATTTTTTCTTAGTGTACGATTTTTTTATTAATAATTATTACAAACTAATCATCTAATGGAGTAATTTCTCAAAAATATCGTGACGTGAAAGCACAGCTAAATTTCAAATTAAATTCCGAACGTCGTAGGTTCAATCCCATTGTTTTCTAATTGAATTAAAAGCTGATAAAATATGAACATTTACTTGATTGCTTTTATGTGCAAAATAGGATGAAATATGAACAATTACATATTTTTCACAAAAAAAGTGAAGTTTTCAATGGAATTACGATCTAGGTATAAAGAATGCCCTACCACCTACGCGCTCTGATGTTGAAGTCCAAACTATTTACGTGATATAACTTGTTGCACTCTATTATGTATATTGTGAAATAAAATTGTCACTCAGCGTCCAATGTAATATTAATCCTACAAAATGGCTTGTCCAGTTGCACACCCACAGGTCAACACAATAAAAACTCGCATGTACAGTGCTGCAGCTCTCCTAGACCCTACATTTAGTAGAACTTTCATATAAAATGTGGATCTTCTGTACGTTGGTGTAAATGTTAAGTCCCTGGGGAAATCTAAGGCGGAGTGTGAGGATTGGAGTTACACAATGCAGCACGAGTAATTTTAATGTGATGTCATTTCTACATGTCATAGAGATTTATATTTTTAGATACACGTAACATACTTGTAGGAAATCGTTACTTTGAGAAACGTCACTCCTGGTTTGAACAAAATGTTTTTATTCTCTTCTTTTTCCTTGTCAGTTTTCTCTTTTTAGACTTGAATGCAAGTATGGTAGCTCCCATAGATATAGGAAAAAAGGGTAACTTCATACAAACGTGGTAGCGCTGCTTGTATATGTGGACGCACACATACGCATTATCTCGCGGAGCAATCACGTTGCAAAGCGCGAGTAGTCACACATGCCATTAATTATAGAATTGAAGCGATCACTCGATGTTTAAAAATGACATCAAACAGTAGTAGACGTGTTTATTGTACTGCTTGAGGTCGGGAAGTGGGCGTGGCTTACAGCTCCGCCACCAATCAGGAGAATTGGTAGCGGACTTTAGATTCGACGGCTCAGCCGTGGCAACCGTTAGTTGTGAAAAGCGCAACGGAAAGTGAGCGTGCTTAGAGCTCCGAATAAATATCTGGAAAATAGAAAGAGTACCTGTACGTGCACCCGGGGCGGGTCACCCGAGGCACCAGACTCTTAAGAACCAGATGAAGTTCTTATACTGGCTGATCTGGGGTCAGAACCTAAACTTAGAAGGTTCCTGTGCACGTATAGGTTATAGTGCCCTTCTCGTATACCCTAAGGGTTGGTAGGGACGGACTATAATCAAAACTAATGTAGAAAGACATGGAGCTATTGTGTTTGAGGTAGTTTGAACAAGTGGTGCCTCAAAGTCAGAGTTGTTTAGCATTAAATTTCTATTTCACAATCGTACTCCATAATCGTGATTTCCAGATTTCCAGACCAGCTGATAGGACGCGACGTGCATCCATCGGTTACCCGCCGCCCTTACCAGGTCATCCGTTCATCTAGTAGGGGGCTGTCCCACTGAGCGTCTTCCGGGTCCAGGTCTTTAATCGAGAACCTTTCTGCCCCAACCGTCAGTTCTATGAGCTAAGTGCTCTGCCCACTGCCACTTCAACTTGCTAATTAACATCCTCTATGCTGGTATAAAAATATCAACACGCAAGCATCTACTGCACTTAACAAAGGTTATTTCAATATACCACGAAGATACCGTGATGAACACTTAATTTTTTTTCAAATTAGTTAACACCTGTTCAACTACAACAATAATGTTACAACCCTACACCAGAGCGTGCTCAGAAGCAAAGTGTAGGCGTTTACGCGCCGAACAGGCGGGAGTTGCCTTTCTTGCTCTTATTATAATATGCTAATAATGAGTTTGACTGGATTGGAACACTGACCTGTTTCTAATCTAGTGTAAGATTCGTCCCACTTTCTGAACAACATGTTGAGGTTGGATTCAAATACCGTACAGACCTCAGGTAAATGGATTACCCATCATCTGGCCTAACTTATCCAGACAGATGTGTACGCGGGCGGGAGGAGCTTATGAATGCCACAATGGTGTTTGGGTTGGAGTATTAGGTTTTTAAAATTAGAATTTCTGTCGAAATATAATGAAGAAAAAAAGAAAATCCTAATGAATCAGCTTATGTCTAGAGTGAAGAGTTTTGAGAAATTACTCTTTTTATAAGACAGTGTAAGCATTGTTATTTGATTGGTATTTTAGAAGTCACAACATTTTCAAAACAGGTCAAATGTGTGTGGGATCTCATTCATCCTTTATGGATATGTTCATATCTATGTTTATGAACATAAAGAATGAAATAAATACATGTAATTAATATGTAGTCCTTTCGAGTTCTGAGGTTTTCTCGATTGTTACACATAGAAAATGAAATATATTTTCGGATCCAAATCGTAAATTTTTTTTAAACAATCTAACGTCTCGGGCTCTAAACAATCGATATCGAAGCGCGATATCAAATGTTATAAAACGTGTCACACTGACAGCGTTTTATATTTTTTCTTTTTCCTTTGACATAAAGTTGGCACGTTGGTCTGTCAATATGTTTTTTATTTTTTTTTTCATCCTCTAAGGTCAATATACATATGTAGTTATCATAGATTTAGTATATCCATAGATTGGCCCTGACGTAGTGGAGACGAGACCAAAACAAAAATACATCTGTGTGCGTATAATGTGCATGTGTGCAAGATAAATAGTGTTGCGCCATCCACTGATTTAACTTTAATATCGATTAACATATTACACCGGCATTTCACTTCGTTGTATTCACCAAAATGTCTTAACGCAAAATACCGAGACGTTAATTAACTAGTTAATTAATGATTCAATAGAAAATTAAGAAAGCTACTATCACCTTCTGGTGGTGCCACAGGATGGTAGGTAAACAATGGGGACTTTCACTCAAGATAACACTATGGCTCTACAAAATGGTGATAAGACCCATGATCAGTTACGGCGCGATAGTATGGAGGCCACGAACCAAGCTGACGACCGCAACCTACAAACAAATATAACTATTATAATTATTGTATGATATGATAACATAGAAGTGCATCACAGCAGTGAATTTGCAGATAAGTAATAGAACCAAAAAACCGGCCAAGTGCGAGTTCAACTCGCGCGGAGAGGTTTCGGTTCAAACTTAACATTGTAGTTGAAGAATATGTTCTCCAATAGATTCCAACAGCAAATATAGGTTTATTCGCGCAATAGTAGGAAATTTAAAGACAATTTCTGTATTTTTTCAAAACTTTAGGCTCTGTAGTTTCGAAGATAAAGGGTAGAATGATCAATTTTTGTCTATTTTCTTAAACAACTTAAAAATATTTATATTTCATAATTACAAAAAATATATATTCTTAAGAACTTTCCCTCCCAATAGTGACTTAAAAATTTAGAATTAATTTATTTACGTTGCACGTTTTGGTCACACAAATGAATATGTGTACCAAATTTGAAAAAAAATCAATATCGTATTTTGGAACAGAACAGAACTCTAACAACAATAAATCGCTGATTTCTTGTTGATGAGAGTAGTGCTACACAAAAATCAATTAATTGTAAGACATACCGCATGAATAATGTGGGTACAGAACCAGAACGTAGCTTTACTCTTTGCTTGCCTCTAAAGGCGTTTTATTTAAAAGCATTTTTCCTCAAAGTGTTTGTTTGCTGCATATTTTTGAAAACTTTTTGGAAAGTCTTCTTTCTTTAGCTTTATAAGCCATTTCTGTCGTACTTCAATGTTTTGAGGAAATCTGAATCAACAACAATAATTAACATAAAAAATGGGTGCCTCAACTATGCTATTAAAAGAAATTTTCGTTTTAATGTAAACAAAATATAATGTACTAATGCAATATTAATTAAATATAAAGTACTAAATCCAGAAATTTCTGATTCAATAAATAAAAAAAAATTAAGTATGAAGATGATTTCGGCTGTATGCAAGTCACGCCTTTGCCTTTCTTTTTTTCAGTTAATGACATCTCGATAACATATTATCGATTGCGTCAATCTCTATGAAAGTGGGGTTATGAATTTCAGAAATTCACGTATTTGATATATTTTTTTATTTAATTCGTATACATTTGGGTTATTAATGCACTTGAATGATATAATTTTACGGATATATTTAAGTAAAAAACTTTTGTGGTAGTGCTTTTAGACAGCTAAAAATTTAAATAGACTTACATGTGAAATGTACAATTCTGCGAGTTTTCCTTTTTAGATAAGTTACATCCGGACACTGAAAACTTTACAATGACTAATAAACGTCCGTTTAACACTATTTCACATTTTAAAACCAATTATTTTTCAAAAATAAACGAAATTTGTTTCGTTGTCAGCTGACCCTAGGTTCATATAGCCTCATAGCTTATAATGAAGTGGTCTCGTCTACCCATCTCGTTCTAACATACGTGTATACTAACTCTCCTTCACTTGCATTGCCAATCTATGGGTACCTATATACTAAATCTATGGTAGTTATAGTTACAAAAGTTATTAATATAATTTATAGACTCATTTTAATTTTTGTGAAATAAAATAAATATGTATTTTTTAATGAAAAAAAAAAACCCGCTTCAAGATCAGTTCAACCGTTTGAGAACTACGTCACAGTCAGATAGAGAAAAAAATACACAGACAAAGGCTTCAGACTTATAACTCCCCTCATTTTGCGCCAGGAGTTAAAAATGAAACATTGTTGGGCAAATCTTTTGTTCAGATCTCAGATAGACCTAGGAAATGAAACTATTTTTCCGGATTTAAATCGCGTATATTTGTTTTTTCAAACAAACCGACGTTTCAGGCCCTTTACAGGTCCCATGGTAACGGTTGACACACGTTGAGTCAAGTTTTTTTTGCATGTATGTTACGCGATATGTGAACCGATTTTGAAGACTCTTTTTTTGTTGGAAAGTACCATTTAAATTTCAAGAAAACGTTTCACCTCTAAGGGTGGCAAACTAGTGGATGAATCCAGTTTCTCAGATGAGCGCATTTTCGGTAACAGATTTCAATAAAACTTGGCAAGTAGGTGTGATTCCAGGAACTCTTAAGGTCGGTTTTTTTAGTACTCTGTACAAAGAACGTAAACTTAAATGTAAAAATTCATGCTATTTCTTTAACTTAAGATATTATGTTATTTAAAGGAAATTAATCCTTGTAATTGACCCTTTCGATCCGCATCATAAAAACACAGAATTGTTTTTTGTCATTTAGTCGGTTCGGTTCCCGTATGGAGCAATCAACTGCTTAAAAGTCTTTGAATGTACCTAGAACTTTGGTAGCAGTACAGTTCCTTGCGAAAGAGTCCGTCCAGGGAAGTACTGCCACCTTACCTATTTTTGCCGCCAAGCAGTAATGTGAGAAGCAACTGCTTAAAAGTCTTTGAATGTACCTAGAACTTTGGTAGCAGTACAGTTCCTTGCGAAAGAGTCCGTCCAGGGAAGTACTGCCACCTTGCCTATTTTTGCCACCATGCAGTAATGTGAGAATTGCTCCCTTCCGGTTTTGAAAGGTAAGAGTGCAGGTGAAATTACAGGCACATGAGACTTGTCAACTTATGTCTCAGTGTGACAGGCGTAGCGACTGTACCCCTTAGATCTTTGCGATTTAAAGCTCTGAGTGGCACTGCAACTGTTATGGAAAGGCGCATCGCATATCACCAGGCGAACGATTTGTTCGCCCCGTCACATGGTACCATACAAAAATGTGGTATTAAAGATGAAAAAAAAAAAATTGAAAAAGAAAAATAGTTTATTTTCTACCATCATAAGCTACAAAATTCTTGTTACATATGGTAATAAGTACTAGTTGTATTAGCTACTTATAGTTTGTGGGAAAGCTGGAATCTAAACTAGGTCGAAACCTGTATAGCTGTGTATATAGTGGCATAGCTTCCAGGAAATAATGATGACTTAGAAGGTAAGCACTTAGCAATTAACAAAATGTATGTCTGGTGTGTGTGTGTGTGTGTGTGTGTGTGTGTGTGTGTGTGTGTGTGTG
>NW_020653945.1:5045706-5058378 GCF_003589595.1 Hyposmocoma kahamanoa
GTGCGTGCGTGCGTGCGTGCGTGCGTGCGTGCGTGCGTGCGTGCGTGCGTGTGTACTTTCCCTCCGCGTCGCATTGCGGGACATTCTGTATGCACTTGTAGTAAAAACAAATGAATGGAAACCGTATTTCATAATCTCAACTACTCAAAGCAGGTACTATTGTAGACTGGCCAGAGTGCGGTCCATAAACCTCTTCGCTATCTTTTACATAACATTGCCTACAAAAAAACAACCTGTTCATTGACCGACTTACCTGCAAACATCAATTATTGCGTTTTTTGTTCGTACCGTGTGAACTATCTGAAGCGCTAATGTACTAAGTGCAAATTGTAATCACCGTTGTTATGTAACTGATATGTTATTGCGGATTTCTAAATTTGAGTCGGATTATCTATTGATATCTGGAAAGCTTATTTAAAATTTATAAAAAAATTTACTTGGAAGTATGGTGATCAAAAAGTTACAATCTTACAAGAGAAACCTACTTAATTATACTAGCCAGTACAAGGAGACAGTCCAGCAAATGTTTATAATTATCCCTCACCGTTTGATTTTTTTTATATGATGCAGTCGCAGTGCCACTCAGAGCTTTAAATCGCAATGATCTGAGGAGGACTGCCCGTCTGTCCTCTGAGACATAAATTGACAAGTCTCACGTGCCTGTAATTTACAATTACAAAACCGGAACGCAGTAATGTGAACATTACGGCTGGGCGACAGAAATAGGAAAAGTGGCAGTACTGCCATGGACGAACTCTTTCACAAGGAGCTCTACTACTACGAAAAATCTATTAAACTCAACGAAACAGTAGGGAATCAAATGCAACACATGTATTAATTAACATTAATACATGTGTTCATTTTCACATTCTTGTGACGTCATAATGTCGAACCTCAAAAATTTCAAACATTCCTTACTTCCGCCGTCAATCTGAAAATTTCGGTCGTTGTTAACGACCGACCGCAGATTTTTAATTTACCGCGAAACGATGCCGAAAAATGCTTTCGCCGAAGCCTGTGGACCTTTTCCTTCTTATGGAGTGTTTGGCCACCTATGCTACTTTCAGGCAGTAAGTCTCTTTCGAATATTTTTTTCTACTAAGTATATGATTTTGGAGATGAAGTATATGAGTTTTTACGCGGAAAATTTCAGGCACATCAAACCAAACATAGTCGAACCTTAAAATTATAGAATAGAGAAAACACGATTTTAAAGCAGAAAAAAAAAACTAAATGGATCTATTGCGAATATTTATTGTGATTTTATTTTATTTATGCATAGTATGTAGTTATCCATTTATAAACGAGAATATATATTTATTGGTTTCATTCAGTATTTTTTTTACTTTCGAATCGCGTTTTCTCAATTCAACAACTTTGAATTACGACAGTAGTTCGTTACATATGCGATTATAAGGATTAGTTTTAGTCACAAAAATCGCCAATCTTCACAATAGTCTTAATAAAATAAAACAAGCGTATCCGATGAATTATTACGACTGCATATACCGCTTTAATAAAATATCTAATCTTTTTTAATGTAGGTACTGTTCACCAAAAACATATTTATTTTGTTATTGTAATACTCAGGCGTATATTCACCATTACACATACTCTTACTCTAACTCTCTTTGACAACATGGCATTTTATATTTTAACCTTAGAATAATAACGCATAGAAACCTAGTCCGCACACGCTAAGTGAGGCAAATTGAAGCGCTCCCAAAGGGCCTACACGAGCGGGCGGGCCAACTTGCACAAAACAATAAAGGTCAAGTTGCACCGCGAACAGCTCAAGAATTTTAGCTAAAAATGACGAAATGTGCGGTAAATGAGTGTAAAAATACGTCAGACAAACATAAAATAGATACTAACATCACATTCCACAAGGAAGTAACGCGTTTCAACTTGTATTTTATTTAAATATTCACTAAGACCGAAAATTAACCTACTATTAAAAGTAGACTACATGAATTTGATTTTTGCCTCACTTGTGACAGTTCGGTTGATATGAAACTATCATTCTATGCGTTATTATTCTAAGATTTTAACTATAATTTTGACTATAACTTTAAAAGCTTCTTAAGTATAATCAATTATATTGGTGTTGTAATGTGGAAAAGCGGGAGTCCTAGCAGAAATATACATATTTACTTAAAAGAGTTTCGAACTCAGACTTGTAAAAGTTTTACTCATTGTTTAGTCGTCAAAGTAAATCAAATTTTATTTTCTTTGGTTTATTTTGTTTTTGTTTAAAACTATGAAAGATTTTTGGGTATAATTTAAAGACCTGTAAAAACATGTTCACCTTATCAACAAGTTGCTATTCCGTTCTACTTCACGAGCTGTCAGCAAATCCTTTGAGGGGTCGCTTATTCGGTTGATGTTGGCTCTCCGCTTAGTGAAAAAGCCTTTTGTTAGTAACCATTGTTCACTAAATGAAGGCCAGACTTCAGAGATGAAAATATTCCTATTTGCGATTTTGACATAAATGAATAATAAACGTTTTAAAGAAATAACTATTTTCATTATTACGCTGAATCACATATAAAAACGTAAATACATTATGTAAGTACGCTAAATCACACTTTAGATTTAAATTGAACTCTATGCCACATGTGTTAAATACGATTGAAAGTCGACATTCAGATTCAAAATATCTTAATTTCAGAATAAAATAATCATAAGCTTATAATATGATAATTGAAACTTGAAACTTTCTTATTATGAAGGTATCATCATTAGTAAACAATACTATTTCATGTTTTATACATTCGAATACACATCGGTTTACATCAAGTCATGTATACTAAAAACAGAAATGGAATCAGAATTATACTTTGAGAAACGCCCATGTTAACGACAGAGCCTGATTACGTCATACGGTTAACATCAAACATCTGGGTAATATCATTCAAATACGATTTAAGAAGGTCGAAATTACGGCCCATCTTATTATAACGGTGAAGTTTCCGAAGCAAAATATCATAGTGCATACAATCAAAGGCTTTGGAATGGTCACATACTATACCAATTACTCATAAACTCAACACCAGAATTAAGATTATTGAGCCAGTATGAGATCAAAATTGATTAAGATATAATCAGATGTTACTGTTATAGAAATGTACGTAGAGAAGACTGAGTAGGTACATTTTTTGTCAAAGGAGATCCGATAGTTTAATATTATTGAGTAATATTTTTTCAGGAGAATTTTGATTTTCTGTCGATTCAAACATTTCAAGAACATCTCTTGGATATGCACGATGAACCTTTAAATAGGCGTTCTCATCTCCACTACATGCAAGACTTCGGTGACTGTGGGAGTAAAATTAAATTATTTGGTAGGCAAGAGTATATTTTCTGTATAAAACAATTTGAATGACACTTCTGCATCTGTTATGTAATCTATACCTCATCGATTCTCCATTTAAAATAAGTTGCAAGGTTTGAGTGCTCCAAGTCACTGGTTTTAAAGTGTCATCTCGTAGCTGCTAAATCAGCATTACAAACACTTTTAAAATATTTAGGAATTTGTTCTAACAAAATCATTAAAGCTGTTGCTAGTGTTATATATCCTTTCTGATTGTTCATGTAGCCTTTGTCTTCTGTTATGAATTAACATTGTCAGCTTATCACTTCAACGTACAGTTAATTATGCTTTTAAGTTTTGTAACTTAACATATAGGCCCATATACAGATATAAGGTTCAACATTGGTATGAATGTCGTCTAAATAAGTGACTATAGAAGAAATAATTCTAGTATAGATACAAATACTGAATCACAAGGTCGCGACATTGGAAAAAATATATTATCCTTACTACTTAGACTAATTTTAGTAAATTATCACTGTAAATTCGTAAATTGAATAAGTACCAATGCATATAACAAGAATCCAATAAATTTCGCAGTAACTATCAAGTACGATACTGTTGAGTCAAAGCTTAGTGATTGCATCGTACGATTGAATTAGATACGTGACTACAGAGAGCTTAGTGTAAATTGAGCCAAAGCCAATAATGGCGTCTGATCTTCTCTTACAACGAATGACGAAATTACTAGTCAGTCGCAGTCGCGTAGGGCATT
Organism: Hyposmocoma kahamanoa; assembly: GCF_003589595.1. Taxonomy (NCBI): domain Eukaryota; kingdom Metazoa; phylum Arthropoda; class Insecta; order Lepidoptera; family Cosmopterigidae; genus Hyposmocoma; species Hyposmocoma kahamanoa. Next base: position 5,049,795 of record NW_020653945.1, read on the forward strand.
AATAGAAAATCGTGTCTGAAACGCTTTGTTAGTTTAGGTTAGTTCTATAAACTCTATGTGTTTTGGATATGTGCTCTATATATTATAATTATAAAGAGATTTTTTCCTTTGTAGTACAAAATACAGATAACATGGAAGTAATTTTTAAGTACAAAAATCGAACACAAAGAAAATTCCTTCGGTGCAGTTGGACAGCCACTGTTTGGCGATGACGTTGTTTCATGTCCAGCGGGATTGAAATAATTTTTCTTTGTTTAATAACTATAACAAAGTAGCGGAGCAATTTTATAAAAATAATTGAAATCACAGTGAAACTTTGTGACGCTCAAAACACATAATATTGCAATGAAATAAATTTGTTCTATCTTTTTATCATTAATCGTTAATAACAGTCAAATGTATCTTCGTAATATAACTTTAACTCCAATAAGTAATTCAACTTTATCTGTAGCAGACAGCTTACTATCTACTTCTTAATATTTGTTTCAACGACTGGGGTTCACTAGAATTTTATGAGCAGTGTTTGAATCTCCAGTGATACTATTTAGTCGCAGATCTTATCTTAATTTTATAATAGCAACGTAAATCGAAATAGGTTAAAAGGAATACAGTTAAAAGTAGCCACTGAACAAATTTAATTAGTATTGTACAATTTTTGGAAAATTATGATAAAATATGGTAACGAAAATTAGAAGATAATCACGTTTTTAGTTGAGTATGCTTTAGCCATTCGTTTATTTCAGAATTGGAAGGGTATTAAGACACCGATTACTTGATTATACTTGTATCAAATGCTCGATGGAATTGACTGGTAAATAATTACTTCAAGCCAAACGATGGAAAAGTTTTCATGTAATTTTTTGTAGCCTTCTCGATCTATCGCTCAAAAACCCCCGCTTTCTTTATCAGATCTCCTGAAAAATCAAGAATGTTATCCAATTCTACATTATTTCGTAAGAAGCGCTACCGAAGATATTTAATTCTTGTAATGGAATACAAGAGATTGCTCTCAGTCTTGGCTGTATGGCGCATTAGTGCTTTTGCCTTTTCCAATGGAATAAACAGTACCAAAAATAACAAAGAAATTATGACATCCTTTTGCCTGACAATCCGTGTATTGTAAGATTGTTCAAGTATTAAAATATATCTCACGTGTATTGTTATAATCTTTGATACTACACTGCTATTATACAGTTGATAGTGCTGGAAAAAGTTTGCATAAAATATCGTTATCGCCAATGCACACTGAGAGGAGGAACCGGTAAAATTATCAACGTAACGTTTGTTATCATGTCAGTACTTAGTATCCAACTCACTCAGTACTTACTCTTATTCGCTCAGAACGTATTCAGTAGTAGTAAGTACCCAAAGATAAAGATCATTTATATCTAAACCTGATGTTATGCGAAAAAAAACGAGTTTCGCGTCGGCGCTAAGAGGAAGCGTCACGTGTTTATGAGAATAAAGTCTTGTGTTATCGGTTCATGTCGATTCTTCGTTTGTAAGTATGGTCACTCCCTTAGGCTAACGCAACTCTCTTCAATGGCGATGTTGTCTTTGAAAACCAATGTAACACTATATTGCATTTTGGGTAACATTATTGATTACCCCAATAACGCGAAATCCAGGTATTGTAATATTGGTTGTAATGAATATTAAGATGTTTTACTACTGTGATTATCAATTATGTTTGTGAGAATTAGTCCATTCGTTTGTTATAATTATTAATACAAAAATCGAACACACAACGCAACCAAAAAACAAAGATCTGAACTGAACAAACGCATAGAGAAATTCGTAAGGTCAGCTGACTCGATCTGTAACTCAGTTGGTACAGCGGTTGCCTTGGATTGGTAGCGGTTGTCTTAGTTTAGCAGCGATGTACGTTAGCAACAATTGCAGCGTCGATGCAAACGCGCGACTGCATCGATACAAACGCTCGATTGCATCAATACTATCGCATGTGAATCCTAAGTGTAGCGATGCAAGCGTGCGACTGCATCGACTTGCTGTTTGATTTGCGGTTCGATTGCTGTGTGTAACCGCTCTTAGACTTTGGAAACCATCCTTTATGATTGGCACACAGACGCAGGGCGAGTAGTGCCGTCAGATTGAAAGAGTTTTTATTTGTGTTCCATCTTTGTCATATATTGTTTCCTTTAGTGACGTTCTCTTACAGAAAAACAATACTGGCATTTGGCTGTCACTAATAATACGTTCGGTACGAGGAAAATTTACTTAAGTGATGGAAAAAAATAAAGGAAAATTGACCTGATTAGTATGTCATTTTGAATTTGATATAACGTCAATCTCAAACAACGTGATTTAGATGTGTTTTTAATATTTTTAAAATAATTCTCTCAATTTTGTTCAATTTTACGATAAGATTTATGCTTAGTTTACAAAATATTATTTTTATTGATTTTAACCGAGTTTCCTGGTGTATCTAAGGTTTTTTATTAATATGCGGCAATCGATAACTACAGTGCGTAACTTACTCTTTTCAGTAGCCACTGCTATTGTTTTAATGCCGGGAAATGGACTCTGAACTAATATTGCAGACTGAACAATTGGGGGCTGAGGGTATTGTACGCTACAAACTTTCAGACCCACAGTATATTGAAAATGGTTGGACTATACTACCGGTAGAAAAAGTAGTTCGCAAAGTAACTATCTACTTCTGTTTATTTCTTCAGTTGTAATACGATAAGTACCAATTTTTAATACCTAAACAATGTAACAGGTCAATATATACCGTATGCAACCAGTAAACCCTGAGTTCGACTGGTTCGAACGTAATAAGAATAAAGGCGTTATGAAGTATGATACTGGAGAAAGATTGGCGGAATTTGATGAAAACGGTCGCGGACGCTGGTACTACCGCAACGGCCGCTTGGCACTGGACTATTATGACGCTAAGGGTTATTCACAATTCTATTGTTAACAGAATAGGTACTTTAGATTTCGCCGTTGTCCCTTACGATTCCCGTTTCTTTCAGAAAATAACACGCAACAACGATTCATAATTTACAGCAACGGAGAGCCGGACGAAAAAGGTCGTTCACATCCTATAACCGTTTTAGGATTGTTCGATTTTCTTGGAAATGGCGTTATACTTGACCACAGCGGTAAAGTGCGGTAATTATCGTCGTCAAACATGCATATATACATACATATACGCCTGTAGATATGCACGCAAAGGTCTACCCCTTCTCACGCCTGCATCCACATTCAGTCTACAAAGTACCGTTAATCTACCAACCTAAATTCTTTCTACATGACCAAACCATTCAAGCATCTCCCTTTCTATCTTAGTCACCACATCATCTTTCATACTACAACGCTGTGTCGTAGCATCGTCAAATATTTCGTTTAGATGTCTATCCACTTATGCAGAGTGTACCAAAAAAGGTCGATCACGTTACAGCTGGTATAGTGATCGTAATCGAACAACAATAACGCCTGTAACACTAAATGTCCACATTTAAAGTTTCATTTGACTGCACGCTTTGAAAGATTGAACGGAGATTGTTTTTCACAAATTTGAATGACTTATTCTGTAGATGTATATTTTCATGAGTAAGTTCTCCAGGCGAAATATGATTCCACCTTTTTGGTACACCTGTAGGAACTTACTTTACATTTATTTTTTATTATGAATGCAGTCTCAAATATAATCAAATGGAAGGAGTTGTTTTGGATCGAGGACTGGGACCTTATTCGCATTGGAAATGGCACTCCTTGAATGAACCTCCTGATTTACAGCATGTTATGATAGATACACAACTGGAACAAAAAGATCCTACCATACTAAAACTTGGTAAAACACAAGAAGATATTGGGCCTCACGCAGGCCAGGAAGATATGATAGCGATAGAATTTGACAATTTCATTAAAGAACAAAATAAGAAGCTCAAAACAAAATTCAACGTGTTCCAAATAAAAATGAAGGCCCTGAAAATAAATAGATATTTCTCTTTACGAATTTTAGATCAAACAAAAATATATTTGTCATTTCATGATGGGACTACAACATTAAAATTGAATATGGGTATGGTTCTAAATAATGAAGAAATTATCGACTACGATACAACAGATGTAGGGAAAGTTGTTACCCCGGTAGATCGACTTCCTGCACGTAGTGACAGTCTGGCAAGTGTACAACGCAGCGTCGCATATGCACGAAAATTTGAACGGTCTCGCGCCCAGCGCGAACTAAACCTTCGTCCCAAAGTGGAGATCAACGCAAAAATTGACCATACAAAGGCATTTTTATCACGACCTTTGCGTCCTCCGGTTTGTGTTGCTCCTTCGGCTCCGAGTTCTGCGATTACTCCAGACACTCATTGCGGTAGACGAAAAAAATGTACAATTAATTTATACTACGATACAAGTATTATTTAATACATAGTTTTTAATTTAGCGCAGGCACCTCGCGTCAGTTCGTGCTTGCCCTTGTATACGAAATGCACGAAGAGCCACAATCCGCGCCATGATGTGTAATTTAATGGTGATAAGTTTATTTATTTGCTTATGGGTTCTCGGGATACAGCAGAAAAAAAACTTTGTCGTTCAAACAATTTTAAGAATGTATTCAATTATTCCGTGTCATCCGTGTGTCCGCTCCCTGTCTGCGTCGAATGTCACTTTTCAATTGGTTTATTTTTATAGTAAATTTGATTTGCGAACTTTGTTTTATTGTCTTTGATTTATTACAAAAAAAGGGTAAATAATAAAATTTTATTGGTATTTTGCTGCACAAGTCGTGCGCTTGGTAGTAAGCGACACGCCTGTCCCTAACAGTCGTAATGCCACTCAGAGCTTTAAATCCACTAACGACACCCTGATAAAAGTTGAAAAAGTCCCATGTGCCTGTAATTTTACCAGCACCCTTATCCTTCGAACGATGAACTCTTTCACAAGGGGCTCTATTACTAATCAGTTGAACTAATTCGACAAAAATATCCTAGTTAGTCACATTAGTTTAACCTACATGTAATTTAATATAAAAATTTGTGTAATTTTAATCACACTTCCTCTCGATTATATTTCTCACAGCAATCGTAACCCTGCACTGCGACCATAGATTTAGTATATTAAATCTATGACTGTGATATATACTAAATCTATGGTGATTTACATAGCTGTTTTATAGACAACAAAGCGGCAAAAACTTTTATAATGTGGCAACTGTCATTTAATAAAAATGGCCTTATAGGATGGAAAAAATAAAAGAAATGGCATTTGACACGTAGATATCCATAGATTTAGTATAGACACTTGACCTTAGAGCTTTTACAGGATGGAATTCCATAGACTAAGAACTTGACACGTACTTGACAAGATGATCTTTTGATTTTCGATACACCTCTGAAAAAAAAATAGTTTTTTAATAAGTTTTGTTTGTATTTTGTGTTAATTCAATTTATTTGTATTCTTAATTGTACTCAAATAATTTTGGAATAATTAATTTATTAAGTCATTGTTATATATATGATTCCTGTTTAATTATTTGTATATAAACAATTATGGATGATCGGTAAATATTTGAGTGTACCTTAGTGTTTTGTGCACGTTCATTACTAACGACGACATTCCAGCTACTTGTCTTGCTAACGAAAAAGTTAACGTAACAGCTTGCTTTTTCGCTTATCCATCAAAATAATTTTAATAACCTTAAATTGTTCATTTCGTTGGCATGTGGGTCAATTTCTTGTTCATTGTTGAAGGCAAAATCGCCTCATTTGCGATGAATGCCAGAAGTCGACAAAAGAAGTTCAAAAGGTGGCAGAAATAAAAAGCACAGACCTATTGATCTACAGTCACAAACCGAATACGAAGGTTGGTTTGAAATATTTTGAATAATACAAATAACAAAATGTGTTAACTTAAGTTGCATTAACCTAGTAAGGATAAATAGAACACTACTATGATAACAAACAGAAATCTAACAATATCTAATGATGTTCCCCGGTTCTTTAGTTGTCTAATGTAAAGGACATTTTTGTTCAAGAACATTCTTCATTTGTTATAGACTAGCAAGGCTGATACAACGGGGAATGCAGGTGACAACGATGCCCACAAAATGTTTGTTGCAGAAAGCACTAATAATACAAAGATGAGGGCTGCTGACATTGCACTAGCTATGGGTAAAGGTGTATTATGTATATACATTAAACATTAAAATAAAAATGTCTAGAAACTTGACACGGAATTGTTGTAACTACAGGAATTCCTTATTAGACATTTGACCTAACGTTTCCCTAATAAATTACAGCCTTGAAAAAGTAATACTTAGTACTATTACTTCTCTTTTATGGCCCCCATGGATCCGGCTTTTTACAATTTTCAAAGGATTATTTAAAGGGCCCAGCTGAGATAACAGTAACAGAGTCATGTCATAAGTGTCGTCAAAATCTTTTTCATATCTTCTGTAATAGGAAAAAAACCTTTTTCTTGCTGACTGAGTCAAATGTTGGTGGGCTCCCCGGGAGCAGACAAAAATAAAGGACACGCATTTCTGAGTGTGTGTAGTAGATAGCATTCCCTATTTTTACATCCTGGGAGATATAATGTCCTTTGAGACAAACAGATACAATGAAAAGGTCTGACTATGTTACCAACAAAAAAAAGTTATTACACATACAAAATTCCGATTTATTAAACATTTTTTAAGACAAATCGAAGAACTTTGGCTGCACCTCAAAATATTCTGCGAGTTTTGATGGGAATCAAACATCTATTCACAAAAAACATGAAAACAATGGTGTTAGATCTTAGTTCTTTTCCTCATAATCTGACTGTTGCATGCAAGCGAGGGTAAACCCGATTCAGAGTTTCGCTATGACCGTCTATAGATTTACTAACACGCGCGACCCCGCGCAATGTTGTCACATCCTTTTTATTAATTCTGATACACGAATCTGTGTTTTCAATCACACACGGTAAAAGTAAGTATTTTTCTTTATATTTCAGATCAACATAAAGTGAGCTGTCCGCGTTGTCGATACATAATGTATCGTGCACAAAAATCACTGCGACAAATCCCAATTGTAGAGGGAATTCTTCCGAAGAATATCTGCGAACACTGTCAAGCGCAAATAAATGATCGCCTGCTGATAAAAGAGCAGTTCATTTACTCTAAGCTAAAATCAGGCGGTATATTAATATGGCGAAGAAAAGCTAAAGAGCTACTAAAAGATAGTAAGATAACGAAATTTAAACATAAGGATCTATATTTATCCATCAAAAGACGAGAGAGACGACCAATAATCACGGCAACAGACCCGAGGATAAGACCATTAATAACATCATTAAAATTAGACGAGGAATCTTTAAGCGGTGTTGAATCGCCAATAAAAAAAGTCTCCTTTAAGGAAACTGTGGAAGTTATTTCGAAATCTCCACTCAATACGGATCTAGGCAAAAATTTTCTTCCACAAAGTTTCCATTATAAGTTTCCGAAACTTCTTAAAAAGAGTTTGAGTGAAGAAATAATACGAGACAGGATCCGAAGCTCTACAGAATTATTTAAGGACATTCAAGCGCGATTGCACATGCAGGCTGAAGAAAAGAAGAAAAAAAGTGAAGAAATGAAAAATTATAAACTTCAAGAGAAAGAAAAACAAAGGCAAGCTCGTATTGAAAAGAAGGAAAAACTGAAAAGGAGTACATCAATAACGTCTGAATCTGACACCTTTAAGCTTGACGAAAATATACGTGAAAAAGGTTATGATGTTTACGAGTCTGAGGATTCACGTAAGAGTGGAAGAAGTAAAAAATCTGAAGAACATATAGATCGGAAAAAGCGAGAAAAAGGATCACAAGATATTGAACAGACAGCAGAAAGAAAAGCTCAGCTATTTGAAAAAGATAGCATACAAGGGACGGAAGACAAGCACGAACAAGGAAAACCAGATAAAGAAAAAGTATTGCCAACTATAAAAAAAGGATTGCAAGAATCTGGAAAACAAAAAGAAGAAAAGCCTGATAAAGCGAAAGACGGGAAACCTGAAAAAGAAAAAGAAGGAAAATCTGACAAAGAAAAAGAGTTATCGGCGCCTAGAAAAGGAAAGGATGAAAAATCTGATAAAAAAAAATCATTGCCAGCCCCTGGAAAAGGATTACCAACACCTGAAAAAGAAAAAGAAATGAAACCTGGAAAAGAAAAAGCATTACTTGCACCTGGAAAAAAAGAAGCTAAATCTGATATAGAGAATGTCTTGTCAGTATCTAGAAAACCAAGAGAAGAAAAGCCTGTTGGAAAAGGATTAAAAACACTTGAAAAAGAAAAAGAAGAAAAATCTGATACAGAAAAAACATTACCCAAATCTCGAAAAGGGGCTGGCAAAAAAGAGGATAAAATTGAAAAAGAAATAGCAACTGGAAAAGAAAAGGAAGAGAAATCTGAAAAAGACGATGTATTGCCAGTACTTAGAAAACCAAAAGAAGAAAAGCTTGGCGATGCAAAAGACGGAAAATCGTATAAAGAAGAAGCTTTACCAGCCTCTGCAAAAGGATTACATCCATCTGAGAAAGAAAAAGAAATGAAACTTGTCAAAGAAAAAGCATTACCTGCACCTGG
>NW_020653945.1:5058388-5066346 GCF_003589595.1 Hyposmocoma kahamanoa
GAAAAAGAAATGAAACTTGTCAAAGAAAAAGCATTACCTGCACCTGGACATGGGACTTTTCAACTACCTAGAAAAAAAGAAGATAAATCTGGCAAAGAAAAAGAAGAAACACCTGATAAAGAAAAAACATTACCCAAATCTCAAAAAGGTGCTGGAAAAAAGGAAGGTAAAATTGATAAAGAAAAAGCAGTTGGAAAAGAAAAGGACGAGAAAACTGAAGAACAAATATTACCAGTAGCCAGAAGACCAAAGGATGAAAAGCTTGATGTCACGAAATACGAAAAACTGTTAAAAGAGGAACTTTTACCAGACTCTGAAAAAGCACCACTCGCATCTGCAAAAAAAGATAAATTAGAAAGCCAAATTGATAACGAAATGGATAAAAGAAAAGGGAAAACACGGAAGAAAACACCAAGAGGCAAAGGTGCTGAAGAAGATAAAGAAACTGTAAAGCAAACAGAATTGGTAGATAATGAAATGTTAGAAAAGAAAGAGTCTAAACCAAAAGATTTGGTAGATATAAATAAAATAAAAGTTACTAAGGCTGATGATAATATTTTGTTCGATCTGATTTTAAAATTCGAGAGAGCAAAAAAACGGCGAAAGCCACCCGCAGCTATTATTATTCCTCAACTTCCGGCCATACCATTACGTTTAACAAAAACTATTGGAAGTGGTGACTGGTTCACATCCCAATTTGATCATGAATTTATAGAAATGGAGAAAAGTTCAACTGATGATGATGTTGTGTATATAAACAAAATAATTAAGAAACATGAAATACCCTCAGCGCATAGATCCGGAGCAAAGAAACGTGCAGATATTTTTTGCAAGAATATATTCAAGGACGATTTACAACAAAGCCCTGGAGAAATGCACCCCACTATGGTAGCTGACACTCAGAACAAACTAATATTATCGAAGGTCTGGTATTGTAGTAGATATTTTATTTTTCTTTTTTATTCGAATTTAGCCACCGCCTCCGGTGCATTAGTATAGCACCAAGGTCATTTAATTTGAGTAATAATTTGGTATTTTATTTTACGTTATTTGTAATTTATGAGCATTTACTATATGACAATAATATTGTTTTCCAAAGTGTACATATCGAGTTTTTTGACCTACTTCAAAAAAATTCAACTATCTTTTTTTGTATGAATGTTACGCAATAACTCCAATATTTGTAAACCGATTTTTATGATTCTTTTTTTACTGGAAATAGGGTACCTTATTACCCTAGTAAAATTTGAAGAAAATGTTCCCCATAATACACCCTATAAACTAAACTAGGTAAACTAGGGGATGAATGACTTTCGATGAATTTTTCTTCGATATTCAATCATTCCTTAAAAATTTCATTGATACGTTCCTATATAGATTTGATAACTGATTTTGTTTATAGGACACGGTTCAAGAAGGCGCTTTTCGGTATGTACTATCTGATCGCACATTTATAGAAAAAGGATGGACACTACTGCCTATTGAGAAAGTTGTACGCAAGGTGAGTTTCAAAAAAACTTAATGTTAATTACCTGTATACACACACACAACACTGTTCCTTAAACTACCGGCACGTACACGTTTTGACAGATTACAAAAGTATCTCAATTCATTATCGTAAACAATATAACTATAGGGTGTCGCATCTATAAGTTTTTGGATTTATAACTAATATTGCAAGGGGTAGTTGAGTAATAAAACGAAAATAAAAATCTTTACTTAATATATCGTCCATTCGAAACTGCTTTGTTTTGCGTTGAGCTTTGGCGTGAGTTTGCCGGATAAGTTAAGTATAAGTATAAGTTGTGCTGGCCAGCGATCCTATAAGTGACGATCGTATCAGATTGAAATCTTTTTAAAAATTTCGAAAAACAATTGCCGAGTTGTATCGTAAAATTATACATTCCGTAAAATTAACTGCACGTCACTATTCAAAACAATGTACAGCAATTAGTGCCTTCAACGTAGTTATGAATTAATATGAAACTTGATGAGCGGACAAACGTCAAAAAGGCCATCATAGCGTGCCGGTACTGCAAGTAATAGGGAAATGGAAACTTGTGAAGAGCGTTTCAGACGCCAACACCGTAAAGTTTTGTGGTTGTTATAGTTGCGTCGGTTTTATTAATTATCTTTTATTTCCAAAAGATAATTAATAAAACTGAGTAATGAAATCTGTTTAACCGAAACAATTACACTTGAGTGTGTTTATGTTTAATGATCGAGCTCACAGTGAGCGCTTAATAAAAAGGTCTCAGGTTTGATTCCTGGTAGGACACATCGAGTCCTTATGGAAGGAGTTTGTATCGTTTGTTACTTTAACAGTAACGAAAATGGTGACAAATTTATGCATTCATTGTTACAATAATTGTAACTTTGTTATTAAAAAAATCGGTTTCCGGAACGTGCGCGAAACCAGATTCATCCCCTAGTTTGCTACCCTTAGAGGTGGAATATTTTCTTAAAATTTAAATGTGACCCATACTGAGGCACTCTCTTTCCAACAAAAAAAGAATCATCGAAATCGGTTCATAAATGCCGTAATCGCGTAACATACATATAAAAAATACAGTCCATTTGAGAACCTCATTCTTTTTATTTGAAGTCGGTTTATAATGGAATTGCAATGACAAATATAGGCTCGACCATTGACTTACAATTATATGGACGTCGGGTCCGCGCTAAAAAGTGTCCGCACTTGTAAGGCGCTAAAATCGTATACAGAGCGCCAAACTCCGCTTTAGTCTTCATTTGTTCGACTGACAGCGCGATACTGCGATGACATTACAATTTAAATTTCGAATAGGTTGACTTGGGACATTTTTTTCGTGGTTTTTGTATTAGACCAGTCGTCCATTTATTTGTAAGTCAATGGGCTCGACATTAAAATTTAGTCTGTCAGCTCGCAAGCATAATGGATTTATTATATTAACTAAAAAATAACTGATTTAATTCTTTCGTCTACTGGTTCATTGGTGAAAAGATATGTCACTTCTAAACTCACCATAAGTCACCAGTGAAAAGTCACTGGTGACTTATGGTGAGTCACAATGAAGCAAACGAGGGTAGTTTCTCGCCGACTCCGCCTGCGCCCGCTGCCATACTGAGTGATCGGGCTGCCAGGGCATTGGCGCGCAGTTTCCGTCGAGTCACCGCCGCGGAATCTCATGATTAAGGACCACGAATTGGTTCGAAATATATCGAGAAAAAATTTGACTTAAATTATGAGTGAATGAGTTATCCGTTATTTTTTAGTTAATATGTCTGAGTCTCGCTGCGGTGTTCTATTTAAAAATGGTTTTATTATTGACGCAATATATTTTTCACTTCACTAGCTCGGAAAAGCTTTCTTTCTCATTAGAAATCTGCGCGCAAAAAAGCGTTTTTTGCACGCTAGCATGGAAAAAGTTTTTGAAATTTGAACTTGACGATGACTGTGGTGCACCTAACTTGTTCTTTCGACAAAACAAACATAATGACGCGTTCAACTACGCGATTTGTCGTACATTACTTATTTACGTAACATAAATCCGTTGGTATATTTCATTCTTATCATTGTTGACATTAAATTGACAATGATAACTAGTTGTGTTTATTAAATTATTATAATTCGTCGAAGATCTAAAGAATTTCAATAATCACTTAATCACACAAAATAAAAGTACAAGCAATGCGGAATGTGAATTCACCGAATTGCGAAGTTGTGTTATTTACAAAGGCTGATTTTCGTATATTTAACGTTGGGTGGTTTCAATCTGTTTTGCCGCTGAGATTTTGTATACATGTTTGGTTAGGTCGTATTTTGAATTGTCTGGATTTTATTAGGTGTTTCCTTGAGGTATCGTTTTTCGAATGGGGCTGACATGTTGAATAACGATAAAATAAATAAATAAAGAGTAAAAAAATAATCAACAATAAAAATTGACGGGGTGAAAATTTAGAACGTATCCGAAGATAAACTTTTTCTTTTAATTAAAAAATAGCTGATGTTTTATAGTTTCACTGCCTTTCTGTCATCTACCATTTTTCTCGCTATAGTGAGGTGAAAAGTTGTGTGTTTGGCTCGGCGGCAAGGTTGTTTGCGTCTTGTGCCTTGAAACCCTCGCTACGCTCAGGATTCTATTTTCAATCTTAGCTTACATCCATACATCCAGTCGCGTTCAACTTTGCAGCCTTGCATAACAGATAACTATTTGTGCGTAGGGAGATCTAGCTCAGCAAGAGGCATAGAATATTGAATAACGTGTGACGGTGTGATCTCCTTACACCGTCCTCTCACCTCTTTGTATCGCCTCTCTCCGCTTGTATCCTATCATTTTTTATTTTACATGTATTTAAATTTTAAATTTGAATTGTTCCATCTTCCTTCACTTTCTCATCTTGGTTTTGTACTACGGTCACTCCCAGCTCGACCGCCACAACAGTCGGAGCTGTTAATAAGCTAGTCATCTGTAATAATTTATAAGTCTACAACCTTTATGTATCTATTTCTGTAATTCAGTTTCTCAGCCCATTTAGGGCCTTTCTTTAAACTTTACTTCTGTAATAAATTTTGTGGACCGGAAGTTTCCCATTTCAGTGCAGTGAACCTGTTCACGGCTAGTTAGGGTTACAACCCTTTCAAACGTACACATTATCGTGCACGTCCGGTCATGTGTTAGCGATATTAAGGATCCCGCTTAGTTCTCTTCCTGGGTGTTGATTACCATAAAAAGTTTTTTGAAATGTAATTAGAATTTAAACGTAAAACGCTTCAATTTTTAGACGAACGTGTACCGTATGCGTCCTGCTCATCCCGAATTTGATTGGTTTGAACATAATAAGGTAAAAGGAGTTATGCACTACGATTCCGGAGAAAAACTAGCTGAATTCAAAGATAATGGCCTGGGACAATGGTTTTACAGGAACGGTAGATTGGCTCTCGACTACTATGATGCAAAAGGTGGGTACAATCCCTTAAATAACGTCGGACCTGAACAAGGGCCTCAAATTGCAGCAATCAAGCAACATGACGCTACGACGCATTAACAGGAGCAAAGCAGCGTAAACTTGATCTTCTACACGATAAGGTTTCTTTAAGCAAAAAACTAAAAAGAAGATGCACCAAGAGACGGCTTCGAGCTGCGTCGGATTCCCTTTATAAAATGCAATATAATAAAGAACATTATTCTCTACTAAATAAAGTATATATTTCTTCTAATAAAAGAGAAACAAAAACAACATTTATTAAAGATAGACAGCTACTAAGCGACAGCGCTGCGTTGCGTGAACTTTAGAGATAGCAATGCAATATAAAATTAATTTCCATTAAATGAAGTGAGTATTTCTTTGAACGCCTAAAAGCCACGCTGCGCAGCGCGTCGTATCGTGGTAAGGCGCGTTCCCGTTATGTCGTGACGACAGATAGTCGCTTGCAATTTAAAGTGCCTTGTACATTTAAATGAAGTTGTTTACCATATAGTTTCACGATTTTTTGACGTTACAACGACAGTGAGTTGATTCGACTTGAAATTGTTGGTTCCGCTTCGGACGACTTATTAAGATAGATGTAGATTAAAGCACTGGCTCGTCAAGCAATCAATATATAACTTATCATATTGGTTAAATAACAGTAATATAAGATAGTTAATTATAATTTTTTAATTTAGTCTGGAGAGAGACCACAAATACATGCGCTCCCAGAGCTATAACCCCACTTGTGCATGCTCCCTTGCTTCATCCGACTTGGGTCACATTTTGAATGTGACTACAATAGTAATATACGAAAATAATACAAAAATATTTTAAATTTTTTTATGACTTGTAAATATTAATTTTACCAATAAAGAATGTCTAAGTCTATGTCTGTCAACACAATGGGAAGAGCTAGAACGCCAGTCGTAAGACAATAAATAAAACGTCACGAAAAAATGTGACAACAGATAATCGCAGCTTCAAACAAACTTCTGTCGTGCAAACGACAAGGCGGCTGCCGTGAATCGATAAATTGGAAACAGCTAGACACGACAGTCATTCAACACTACATATAGTAAACGTCCACGACACAGTCAAGACAGATACGTGTGGCGCACTATAAATTTCCGGAATGAATAAGAAAAAATAAATACTACAAATGATCAGAAATGAATTTATTGTTTCTCAAAATATTCTCCGCTAGCGTTAATGCACTTTTTCATACGAATGAGCCAATTTTGAAAACATTTATGCCACTTCTACGTGACAATCTCTGAAACATATTTTTTATACTCTTCGACAGCCTCTTCAGGTGATGAAAATCGTTGACCGCGTAACTGATTCTTAATTATTGGAAATAAATAAAAGTCACAAGGTACCAGGTCGGGAATGTACGCGGGATGGCTCTTAAGGTCAGCGTTGTTCACCTCCAAAAATTCATTAGTCTGTCTGGCCGTGTGAGAACTGGCATTATCGTGGTGCAAGATGATACGGCGTTTACGGTTATTTTTACGGAGTTTGTCAATAACTTCCGGCAAACAAATGGTCGTGTACCAATCACTATTCACGGTACAACGATTCTCCAAAGCAACAGTAGCAACGTGTCCAGTTTTATTAAAAAAAGAAGCAATCATCCGCTTAGAGGCACTTGCACGCGTGCCACTTTGGTTGGTTTCGGCTTATCTCGAAAGACCCATACGCTCGATTGCTGC
Organism: Hyposmocoma kahamanoa; assembly: GCF_003589595.1. Classification (NCBI taxonomy): domain Eukaryota; kingdom Metazoa; phylum Arthropoda; class Insecta; order Lepidoptera; family Cosmopterigidae; genus Hyposmocoma; species Hyposmocoma kahamanoa. The sequence goes on from NW_020653945.1 coordinate 5,065,054, forward strand.
TTTGTTTTGGGATCGTAACTATAAATCTATGTTTCGTCACCTGTTACTATGTCCTACACCAAATTTGACGCCCCTTCGTTGAATCTTGTAAACATGGCATTGCACCAAGTGACGCCATCCGTTTTTTGAGCCTCAGTCAAATTGTGTGGGATCCACGGAGAGCACAGCTTTTTCACACTCAATTGTTTGTGTAGTATTGATTCTATTTGACTCATGCCTATGCCTAAAGATGCTCAAATCTCATGGTATGTCACATGCATGTCTGTTTTGATCATACGGCTCACAGCATCGATGTTTTTTTATTCGTAGCAGTGGACGGGCGACCATCGCGAAATTGGTCACTGAGATTCACACGACTGCGTTTGAATTCTGCAAACCAGCTATAAATAGTCACCTTGCATGGTGTTTCTTCGCCAAAAGCAGTTTGAAGTCGAGCGAAGCTTCGCAGAGCTGTTAAGTTACACTTAAAACCGTAGAAAATCATACTACGAAAATGTTCACGAGTTAAATCCATGGTAACAACCAATTTCTAAAATGACGCCACAATGTACCCAAAGTATGCCAAAACAAGTGACAGTCAGATGAAACACTGTGATGAAAACTGTGTTCTACAGACAAAGAGTTCCATTTTCAAATGTTGTAATTACTTTTTAAATATTGTTTATGTAAGTGACCAGTTCCGGAAACTTGTAGTGCGCCTGTAGTCGTGATACGGGAGTAGTGTAGACGCGATAGTCGTCCAACGATGAATAAAACGTTACGACATAATGGGAATAATATGCAATGCAACATTGTTCCCGCACGTAAACGTGCGGTAGATTTTCCGTCTTTATGGGCAAAGCCCTTAATCCACCTCGTTCCATCGGCTATCGGCAGAATTACCTCTATATGAGATTTCGAACATAAATTTTTCAGATTTAAATGCTCAGCAGCGCATTGTAATCTACAGCAATGGTGAATTAGACGAACGAGGGCGCTCTCGACCCGTCACTATTCTCGGAATGTTTGACTACGTGGGGAACGGCGTGATATTCGATCACAGCGGTAAAGTAAGGTAAAATAATTCTAATTTAATTGTCCAAGAAAAGTATCAAATTTTAAGATTAATTTTGCCGTTTTCCAAGATTGCCCGAGCGCGGCCTACGAGATGTTGGTAATTAGAATTTGCTAAAGGATAAGAGAAGGTGAAGTAGGCTCGGCTTGTGACCTCGCATAGACGCAGTTAAGGAAAAAACTTCTTACCAACGACTCTTCTCAAAAAAACCGCCATAAACTACAACGTACGCTTATTAT
>NW_020653945.1:5066356-5086440 GCF_003589595.1 Hyposmocoma kahamanoa
TACGCTTATTATTTTTATTTTAACCTCCATTTCAACCAAAATAAATTTTCCCATGTTCTAGAAAATTCTGATCGATCAATAGGTGGCGCTATATTTCTCACAGATAGCGCTACGGCAAAAAAGTTGTTAATAAACAAAAAATAAAGATCTACAACAACTTACAAAAATTCGTAAGGTCCGCTGGTTCGTTCCGTGGCTTGGCATATCGTCGGGCACGGTTTGCTAGAGGGCGTTGGTTTGAATCCAGCCGAATCGAAGGAATTTTTTCTAAGTGTTATTAATTTTTTTTAAATGTGTAATTTGCTATATAGATTTTTTGTGTCGTGTCTACATTTTTTTTAATTTTAATAAACTAAAAACTATGTTTTCATTTTTTTTAGACTTGTTGCAATTTGTAGGCATAAGCAAAAGGAACACCCTGAAAACAATTTTGATAGCGATATTTCTTCGTCGTTTTCCATTTCTGTATATGAGTCGCTAATATACGGTTTCACGCTGAATTTCACGATAACAAACAAAAAAAAAAGATTAAATATGGTATGAATTATAGACAGATGGTTGGGCAGACATGATCACATGGCTCCTAGTTCGCCATGGTAACCTTAAACGAAACGGAATTTCACACATCAATTCGGCATTTTTTATTTGATCAACATCTTATATGTATTGAGCATATTTTATACTTCCAGATTGAAATACAATCAAAGTGAAGGAGTTTTATTAGATCAACAAATAGGCCCCGCATCACATTGGAAGTGGCATAGCTTGAACGACCCCCCAGTATTGCAGCAAGTTATGATAGACACGCAAATGCATCACAAAGATCCTAGAATAGCGCGACTTGGCAATGAAGTATCTGCAGGACTACAAGACAATAATAAAGATATGGTCGCTATTGAGTTCGAGAATGCTATAAAAGAGAAATCTCAAAAAATCAGCGAAAAGTTTAGTCCATTTCAAATAAAAATGAAAGCATTAAAAATCAACGAAAATTTTTCTATCAGAATATTAGATCAAGCGTCCATTTATCTACTATTTAGAGATGGAACGACTAATTTGAAGCTTAATCTCGGTATGTTATTGGATAGTCACGAGATAGTTGATACTGACATCGCAGACATGGGTGAAATTAGTACTGGTCTGGAGAGACTTCCGGCTCAAACGGAAAGTCTGGAGGCACTGCAGCGCAACATAAAGTACGCGCAAAATTTTGAAAGATACAGAACAGAGCGGGACCGCTGCTTGCGCCTTCCGGTGCCTGCAGCCAGTGTCGACAGAATCAAAAACTTAATATCCAAACCGCTGCAACCTGAACTAGCAGAAGTAAATTACGTCACAGTTAATGGACAGTGCGAACGTTGTTATAGTAGAAAACCTTCAATTTGCGCATTATATTATAATAATCGTCTTAGTTAATGTGTAATGTTAAATGAACGTGCTTAGTTATTTATTTTTTCTGATTGCCAGAGTCGTGTACAAGAGTAACATCTTTAATATATTACCATTATACACTCCACTGGTCATTGTATTAATTTTCTTACTGTAATACATTTCTGTGTTATATTTACTTCCACCAGCGCAGGTCGCAAAAACATGAGTTTCACGATATACCTGGACACACGGAACACATTGATCCGACATTTCGCCTTTATCTTTAACCCCTAAGTATAGTCGTGGGTCCAATGGAACCAGGTTCATTTTTTAAACTCGCGTAGGAATAGCTGCAGGCGACGCAGCTCTTTCCACTCCTCAATGCCTTCCGATGGTACGCCGAAGCGCGCACTGTGAGATGGACGTGTTTTGCTCGCTGCTCCAAATGTAAGTAATGGTTTACATGTGGGTCCAATGGATTCAGGACTATAGATACGTAAGCTTTTTGTGTGACATATTTTATCTATTTTTGTTTTTTATTTTAGTTTCTAGTCATGGCGAATTGAAAAAGTGTCTTAGTAATTCAAGAAGATAACGCTGATTTAGACAGCGATGAGCGAAAAATCGACGAAAATTCTATAACTGCACGCAATACTGTGGCTTCAAATTCTGATAAAGAGTTTTCAAATAATGACGAGGATTTTATTAGAATTAGTGATCATGAAACGTTCTGAAATATCTGATAGCGAAAATCCTAATGAAAATAAAGTTGAAATGATCTTTATGTGAACCTTACATCTATTTACACGGCATATGCAAAAACTGTGCTGTTCATGTTCATAATTAGAATAAATTGCGTAGTTTTTTCACAAGGAGATACTTTTATTTTTGTAAACATGTAAAACTATATATTTTGAAATGTAAGAAAAAAGTTTTGTTTTTGGATTTTGACCAATATTTAATTTTTTATTGACTGTTTTTAGTTAACCTGATTTTAGGTTAACTAACTACTAACTAAGAAAATTACGACTGACATAAATAGATATTGATATGAATGTTCCTACAGTTAATTTATGCAACACTGCATTTGTTAAGGTTAAAATAATAGTGTGAATAAAAAATATTAAAAAAATAATATATATAATATATATATATATATATATATATATATATATATATAATATATATATATATATCTTATATTTTATCACCATTCCAAAATACATTGGTCCATTAAACCCACGACTATAGAAGCGTTATTTTTTCCACGAATATAGTTAAGGGTTAATATATATCTTACCACCTTTTTTACATAATGTTTTGTTTTGAAATATCATCTCGCATTCGTTTCTCCAACATTTCTAATTTTATTATCTCAGTCGTCGTAACATTTTGAAGACATGCACACACATACCTATAGGTAATTGGAAATGGTGAACTGTGATTTTGTACTATTACTCAGGGCGCAACGTGAAGGTCTATGTGTTTGTGCAATGTTACAAATGAAGGTAGAAATGATTTAGTTCACTGTCTGATAACTGGTACGCTGTTATTACAGCATGGTAAAGGTACATGCATAGTACAATAAGACAAGTAGTGTAATTCCATATAAATGTAGCAGCGCGACTTGTATGTGTGCACGCCCGCCGCGCACCGTGTATGGACGCATTTATTCGCATAATCTCGCAGTTTACTCGAATTGCACAGCGTGTGTTGTCGCACGCGCCATTTATTATAGAATTAAGGCATTCACTCGGTATTTAAATTTCATAATACTCCCATATTTGAGATACTAGTACACGCAAAATAGGCGCACACCAGCCCGTTGCACCAAGTACCAAGTACTAGTACGCGATTCTGGTATCGAAATATCAATATGTAAGTACTGTATTCGACAGAGATTATTTCAATATAGCATGAAAATACTGTGCTGAACACCTTAATTTTTTCAATTTCCGTTTACAACTTTTAAGTTCCCCAACCCAACCCACATTGGGTCAACGTGGTGGACTATGAGACTTGTGTTCAGCAGTTCAAATTCAAATATCTTTAGTTGAATATTCATCCATAGAGGTTAGTAACAAAGCACTTATAAATAGAGTTAGTACTACAAATAACATTTTTTTCTAAAACTAATATGCAATCGGGACCAGTGCTCATGAAAAGAACCCTGAACCCTGTTTGATATTATACTCAGGAGGCTGTTATCGCTGCTACGAACTCTATGCACAAGGGAAGCCGCTCTTTTTCGCATGATAGCTGCAAAGCCATCGACCTTACCTATGGCGAACATTCACTGCAAAATCGTGGCAGCTTCAATAACGTCCTGAATATGTTATTGTACAAAATTCGTAGAGCGCCAAGAGATTTTAAAGTATAGTTGACCCAGAGGCTGCAAGTATATAAAGACTGGCAATATGCCTTGAATAGAACAATATTTACATCGTCACTACACCTCGCGAACCTACGGGCCAATATGTTGCCTCTTACTGCCAACGCCCTACGCTCCCATCCTAACTCTAAATAATTTTTTAAAGATTCGGAGACCCATTGCCCCAGATATTTAAATACAGTGACTCGTTTAAGTGGAGTGTCACCTAATATAGCATCTGGGACATTTTTATTTTGCTTCCCGCTTTAAAAACCATTAGTTCGCTCTTAGTCGCGTTGTACTGCAATCCATGAGCTTCTTCCTATTTCGTACATATACTTATCAATTTACGAAGAGCGCTAATTACAGCAGTGGGATGTATAAATTGGTTTATGATGATGATACACTTGTAGGTTAGGTTGATAATGTGACAACCCTAATTTCCGAGCGACATAGGGCATTGACACGCTGAACAAGCGGCAGTTGGACTACTTATTATAGTATGATACATGTTTGTTTGGTTTAGAGATAGTTGTTCCTTTAAAATCAGTATTACTAGTAATAATTAATGGTACTGGCAACTTTTTGTAAAATATGAAATGATTATACATTTGGAATACAAAGGAATGACTAACGCGACAAGCCAGTAACAGAAATAGATTTCGACGTTATTAGAAGAAGATGGAAAAAATGGCAAGAATATTTGTATTATTTTGTCCAAACATTACAACCGTGTTCCATCAAAACAAAAGAAATGAAAGATGTGTTCTGAGCGATCAATAGTATTTCTTTAGTTTGACACCTCTCTTCTTTTGAGTGAACATAAAGTAATTCTTTTGGTTGTTGGAACATTCAATGCACCGCTTGTGTGAAACATTAGGTGAAAAACCTACAAAGCAGTTATATTTTTATTACGAACAAAATACAAATACATGCACATTTAGCGGAACACTGGTAAAATCCCTAAAAATGTAATGTTATTTCAAAACTCTGGACGATTTTTTTGTTTTAGTTCTTATTTGAAATTAAAAAAATATTCGACTGACTAATTTTTACTTTAATTTGTTTTAGGGCTCCATCAAATTAGAAGTGTAGTGACGCTTCTGTGGCGCGGCATCCGCGCCTCTACTAATTTTCATACAATATCGAATCTGCAAAAGTGGCGCGCGTTCATTAATGTTAAACTGTAGGTTTCCTAAATTTTAATTATTTTTACTTTCCACAAAATGTAACAAAAATACATTTTGTTAAGTTTCGATGTTTTTCAATAAGGGTTAAGTAATGATGTACTGAATCGTACTGTTATTATTTATTTAAATAGAAACATAACTATTTTATATTCTCACTATTTTGTTCCACTAAATGTGCAAGCGCGTGTATTACTAAAATAGAATGTGAATAATCTTTTAATGATTCGCAGGTCAACGAATTAAGTTTTTAATAATGATAGAAATAACATTTCAACCAATTTTAATATTAATTAATGGCCGAGTTAGATGGGTGCGTAATTGAAATATGGTTATGCAGAATTTTGCAAATATATGTGTGTTGGCAATAAATATTTTCGATTGGCTAACGTTAATGTTAATAAAATTTTAATTTACTGCTTGAACATTGTTAGTTCTGTACCTGTTTAAAAAATTTTATGTTTATGTGACTGATTAACAATTTCGAAATTTGCCCAAGCCTTATAATGGACTTTTTGTGTACAGTGTTATTTGTGAATATTAAGAACCTGGCAAGACTATGTTGCTAGCATCATAAATAATGACTTTTGGTCCATAACTTTTAATAATTCATCAGATGTTATTTTCTTACATAAATAAAAATATTTAAATAGATCGCTCTAAACAAACGAAGGCTCTATCGTAAATACCGTTCAACCATTTGTTTAACTTTTGAGACATGCATGCCTCTGAAGTTCCGTCATTATTCATATACAACCATATAGACAAAAAATGCTTCCTGGACTCTTTTATTTTTTAATTTTAGTGAAGCGACGTGCACTTTAGTTCCGATATTTATTGAGCCAACAGATTATGTAACGAAGATGTGTCAATTTATGCCTAAGGGTGGTGGCTGCAGTGGCAATGCAACTCAGATCTTTGTAATTTAAAATTGGACGTAGTTAAGCAAAAAGGATCCAATCCACAAAATTATCAAAAAATGAGTTATATGTACCAACCGGTTCCTAAAGTCTAATCTCTTCGATCAGCAAAACAATCCAACATATAAACATAAATAAATATATCTGAAGTTACATGACATTATAAGTTTTGTAAATAAAACAAGAGTGAGAAACATTTTTAAACTTCAAACTGCCATATCTCGAAAGTGTCTGGATGTGCATTGGATACTACGTCCAATTACGAGTGGCACAGCAACTGTCGTGGATATATCGTAGGTGCACGACTTGTTCGTCTCGTCTTTTGATACCACAAAAAATATGTCATAAATTTCTTACAGACATATTTGACATTAACAGTATTAAGCTGGCAACAGCGTTTAGAGTCAGACATTTGTGTCTGAACTAGATAATTTATCTACATTCAACTCTCTTCCGTGAATACCATGTGACGGATTTAAAAAATAACATCGCGTTCAACATTAAGTTTACATAGTATTTCACTTGAGTTTTTCGCTTGTCACGGCATAGAAATCTGCCTTCCGCGTAAAGGCGTTCACGAGTCTTCCGGTTTGCGTTGCGTAGAGCCTTGCGCGCATGCGCGGCGCCTTGTCTTTATTTTGGTTTTATTGGACGCGTGGACGCTGCTGCTCTGTGATTGGTCAGTGGTGCTGTCCTCCGCAAACGTTCCCTGTTGCTTGCGTGGAAATATCAAACATGCTAGATATCAAACACACGCTAGGCAAAGAAATCCAACGCAAAACAAGCGGCGCGGCGCAAGCGAGCGACTCGTGAACAGTCCTACCGCGCTTACTGCGCGCACAAGACAGATCTTTGCGTATGCGCGAAACGAGTCGTCACGCAAGCAAGCGAAAAACGCAAATGGAAGACTTGTGCACCCGGCATCATAAAAAATATGAACCATTAAATGAAATTGTAAGTAATAATATGACTTTTGAACTAAACTTTGAAATTATTTTTTCGGTAGGTATATTATACAGAAATAATAGTTTATCGACGCAGAATCGCATTAGGGCGGTAGAAAAAGATTTGTGGATCCAATAAAAGTTGGATATGTATATCGAAAAAGACGTCCGTTTAGACAAAGCTTTTTTTGACAAGCTCAAGCGTGGATGACTCTGGGGACTTCCTAATACAGCTCAATAAAATTAATGCAACCCGCGTCTAGGCGGTGGAATTCTTTCACCACTTTCACTCTTCATGTGTCTGCGTATTCATAGACATAATCTTGTATGTGGTGTTATGGCGTTATAGCGCCTGCCTAGACATAACTTTGGTTAAGGCGAAATGGTATCGCGGTTACGTAGGCTTTGGAGCGTGTGAGGTAGACGCGGAGAAATTCATTGTATATTTAAATATTTGGCTTTTATAAATAAAGTACATTGTCTTACTATATAATAAGGTTAAAGTGGCAATTTTTATTATTTAAAATAAAAAAAATTGAGGTATATTATCGTGAACTTATTAAATAATATTGCACGACAAAAAATCGAACACTTTATAAAACTTACCACGGAAATTAGGTAGTGAACAGGGTCCGAGAATTACTGATTTATTACGAAATATGGGAGAATTTTTTTTATTGAAATATCTCTAATAACAATATAATGAAACGGATATTTTCGTAGATGGACGTGGTAAAAAAATGAAGACTTTGCGATGCGATAGCGGTGCTCTGTGGTTTTTTTATCGAGAGAAGTTTAGTCAATAGTATTTTGGGTCCCATAGTCCACTGTCGGTATCTTCTGTTTATTATCTATTAATTTATCTTGGCCATATTCTATCCTTTGATACAGAGTATCAGCAAAATGAAATCACAAATCGCATACAACTGGGATGGACTGCATTCGGTAGGCTAGATGACTTCTTAAAATCGGTTGATACTCCACAGTGTTTGAAGACCCGCTTATTTAATGTATCTTGCTCACTATGACTTACGGTGCTGGTGGACGTTCACACAGAAGGCTGTGTACAGAATGAGAGTCGCACAAAGAGCCATGTAGTGAGTCATGGTCGGCATCAAACTTATAGATCTAGTTCCGAATTCCGAAATCAGTACACGAAGTAAGGTCCAGGACATGGGAAATGGGCCAACGAGTTTAAAATGGGGCAGGACAGGACATGTTAAATGTGGGGTAAGGCGATAACCGAATGGTCGCCAAGCAATGGATATAGAAACGTGGGACATCCTGTAGCGAGATGAGTTTGTCGAAGTTGCAGGTAGGATGGGGAGACAAGCACAGGATCGTTATGGATGGCACAAACTACGGGAGGCCTATACCCAGCAGTGGGTGAAGTCGGGTTGTGGATGATGATGATTAAAAAAATCCTACCAGTTACCACGCTTTCACGTACATTACTGGCGAATCTGAATTCTATTTACTAGGCAACAACATTTAAATTCCTCGGAACAATACATCAGCGCGGACGCTGCTCGGCCGCCGCGTAGACCAAACACAAGCCAGTCTCGTCCACGCGCCCGAGACCCTCTTTTAAGTTAAAACGTAAAAGCTAAACGAATAGAGCGTATTTTGCCATGGCAGCCTAACGGAGATAAAAGGTTTATAACAAGATAAAGAAAGGAATTTAAATAAAATCACATTACTAAATGTTTCCAAATGTATAATGGCCATCTTATACTTAGTTAAATATTTGTTTGTATAAGTTGACTTGAGTTGTGGTCACATTATTTGCAAACGTTATTTTGTATATGTATTGTATTATGTGTAATTTTATAGCACCTTTCTTATTATACCATGCAGAAGGCGATGTGATTATTTTGGTTCAATGATCTATTTTATTCGATGTCTTAATGTTAAATCACGAGTCATACAATGAGGTCCAAAAAAGAGCGTTTAGAAGTGACATATGGTGGCTACTACACTGCGACAGCAAAAGTAAAAGAAGTAGAACAAAATATATTTCTAAATTGTTGTTCTTTCGGATTAATATGTACGAGTGGTGTCGTTATTAATCGCTACATTAGAATGTTTTTTATCTTGTACCGCGTGATAGTGACTGCGAATTTTTTTTTATAAGATCAAGTGATGGGACGAATAAGTCGTGCGCCGGATCCTAAGCTTCACGCCTGTCCATAACAGTTGCAGTGACACTCAGAGCTTTAAATCGCAAAGATCTGAGGGGCATTGCCACTGCGCACGTCACCCTGAGATGTAAGTTGACAAGTCCAACAAAACAAACAAAATACAAGTTGAAAAGACCAGCACCCTTACCCTTCAAAACCGGAACACAGTAATACTGACATTACAGCTTGGTGGCAGAAATAGTTAAGGTGGCAGTACTTCCCTGGACGAACTCTTTCACAAGGAGCTCTGCTGCTACTAAACTAAATTCTTAATAATATGGACTGCTAGTTCGTGTTTGTTACTTTTTGTGCTCGGTTCCGGGCCTAGGTGAATATTTTTAAAACATTGTCTATATATACAAAACAAGGTCTGTCTGTAGAATACTCCATAATTAATTTTGCGACCGCTCTACACCGAAATAAAAGAAAATATTATATAGGTATACATTTCCCCGGGTAAAACAAATGATAAAATTATAAAACAAGAACGAATATTCAACATTCTAATCTGTGTGAAGAAGCTGGGTGCAAAAAAATAAGGTAAAGTTATTGACGCCAAGACACTTGGGTTCTAAAGAAAAATAATATTTAAAGAAGACGCGATCAAGAAGTACAGTATGCCATGCGAGAAGTCTAGACTGAAAGAAGTTACAATTAACAATATGTACTTGTTAAAACGATTATTTTTTTATAATATCAAATGACGGGACGATGAAGTCTGCGCCTTCATCAAGAGCTTTAAATTGCATAGATTTATTTTATTTATTACCCTTAACCTTCTAAACCGGAACGCGGTAATGCTCACATTAGCGCTTGGCGGCAGGAACAGGTAAGCTGGCAGTACTTCCCTGGACGAACTCTTTTATTTATTATGTTAGTAATAGTCTTGCGAGATTGTTAGTATTTTGCAAATCACCCTGTATATTAAAGGGTTGAAATAATTGGATTACGGTATATTAAATTAATTGAATTGTGTTCTCGCGACAGGACACTTAAAATGCTGCTAGCGGCAGCGTTTCTGTTTTTACAGCTTATTCGCATTGGATAAGGTAGCTTGTAGCCATGTCTCCAGGGCGGTCCATTATTTTTTTAAACATCACGTTTTCAACTCTGAAGGATGGAAATAAATAGTCGGAAGCTCTTTGTTAGCATTGTAATATTTCTGCCAGTTTAGCTGCGGAGCCAGTCTAAGGATTTTAAAGGTGTGTTGGTGCCAACCTAAGAAGCACAAAAATAATTATATGCAGCGTCTGGAATAAGGTTCGTGCCGTCTCGGCGTTTGCCATTGATTCTCTAAGTGTTACGTAGCTAAAGCAATACGGATAATATTGTGATGATTAAGTGTTAGGCCCTAATGGTTACCCTCCGATCGGATTTTTTTCGGAATGTTCGGCTTTTAAATCTTCTATCTAGATTTTGTCAGGATTTGTCACCTTTTTTCAGAATAAAAAGGTTGAAGAATCGTCAAAACGTTTTGTTCCTAAAGCGTTCGCACATAATTTACAATGCAAACATGCTAAAAACAAAACAAATCAATCTCAATTCTTTATTAAAATCAACGAATTTCAGGAAATAGCCAGCGGGCGAATGAGCGTCCCCGCAGCCCGGACGCACCCCTTACCCTCGATATGCCTACTTTATGAGAGATTATTTATTTCATTTTGTTACTAAAGAGTCCGGACTGTTTTGCAAACGTCAGGCTTTTTGTCAGAATTATTCAAATTTCGGAATGGTAACATACATATCTGAACTTCTGGCAATCAGTGTCCCACTCCCATCTTCATAACAAGTTTATTATATTTATGAAACAAAGATGTTTACGATGAATGTACTGGCATTGTTTATCGAAAACAATAATATCTAGCTTTAATAAATATGCTGATATATAATACCTACCCCCCCAGCCTACCATATCCTTTTTCATCCAAATTCCGCACCCCTTCTATGATCTGTAATTCGGTTTCTGTCTGTAATTCTGTAAATTGAAAATATCTTATTGCGAATAATGGGGTTATTTTTATTTATACATAATAACTAGTTATCCACATATAAATGAGAACATAAATTTATTGTTTCTATTAAGTAATTTTTGAACTTTTAAATCCTGTTTTCTCAATTCCATATACCTTTTGTACTTATATTGTAAAATTTTTTTGCACGTACAAAGTTGAATAGTACTCTTCTTTTAATCAAACAGACGATAATGTAAAATAAAACTGCGTTGAAAAGAATTTGCTACAATACGGAACCATTTTCCAAGCACAATGAGCAACGCTTTGACGTTTTCGTATTTTTATTAAAAAAGATACGACGCAAATTTGGTCTTCGGAGTGATTTTCACCAGTACAAAGGTGTTTGTATAGATAAGTTTGTGAGTTTATTGAAGTAATAAATTTTAAAGAGTATTGCAAATTAAACTTACCTTTCTTATCTACATTGAGAAAATATATATAAAATATTAGTCTTTTTAAATAAGGTGTTCCTCTTGGTTACTAAAAATATTACGGTTATATTTTTTTGGCAAAATACTATAACTAATGAGTCATCAAAAGTAATATTACGTAACTTCAAACTGAGTGTAGTTCAAATTAATCTAAAAATATTAAGAAAGTAACACAAAAAGTAACAACGATATATTTATAATCTATGATGAATAACCTATGTATATGTTTGAAAAGGAAAAGTTGAGTTTCTGATGAAATCTTGCAATTTTTTAGTTAACGCAGTGTCAGTTGCGTCTAATACCAGTACTATAAGGGCGCTTTCCCATTAAGTCGTAAAGTTTTATTTATCGTTGGACGACTGTCGCGTCTAGCCTCTTCCCATATCACGACTATCCATCGTTACTGTGTCGTGGACGTTTATTTTAACGTTGAACGATGTCGTGTCTAGCTGTTCGCACTAGATCGTGACGGCAGTCGACGTCGTTTACACGACTGAATCCTTTAAATTTGCTATTATCTGTCGCCACAATTTTATCGCGACGTTTAATTTATCGTTTGACGACTGTCGTTCTAGCTCTTCCCTTTGTCACGACATTTAATCGTAGTAAAGTCAAAAAAGTCGTGAACGACAGTTAAACGTGTTGTACTATATGTGAACAACTACACAACTTTAAATACACAAGTCACGACACTTCAAACTGCACGACTATCTATCGTCACGATATAATTGGAACGCACCCTTGCAACCACTCCAGTAATCGTTTCTCCGAAATTGAACAAGCCGCCAAAGTTAAGAAACTAATCAATCAAACGCCACCAACTAGTTACCGCAATTATTTGTAATTACCACAGTCTAATTATTGTCATTTGATGTAATTAAGTTCTAGTGCGTGTAAATTACTGCGTAAGATCGTTGGACGGGTAAATATTAACGGTGAAATGTGGAGATAACTTGATTGTGCCACGGCATGTGAATACACATTTGTTATTGTAAGTTATATTATGATCCCAAACTTACTTTTTGTTTTCTTACGGTTCACTGTATAGTTCTACCATCTGTATAATGAGAAAATTTCAAACGGGTACCATCATAACGTTTTCATCGCACGTCCCGTCACAGGAGCCCATCCCCATATCTTAGACGCTTGACACACAATGAACACGCGGTCACCACGTCCGTGGCAACTTATAGACAGTTTCTCTGGTGTTTCAAATTTTTTATTTTTATGATATCAAGTGACGGAACGAATAATTCGTGCGCCTGATGGTAAGCGACACGCCTGTACATGTACATAACAGTTGCAGTGCCACTCAGAGCTTTAAATCGCAAAGATCTCAGGGGCACTGCCACAGCGCCCGTCACCCTGAGACATAAGTTGAATAGTCCTATGTGCCTGTTATTTCACCAGCACCCTTACCCTTCAAAACCGGAACGTCATAATGCTCACATTACTGCTTGGCGGCAGAAATAGGTAAGTAAACCGTACTTACAGGGAAGTAAGGACGAACTCTTTCACAAGGAGCTCTACTGCTACTAAATACTACTGTGCATGGACGACGACGGCCACCTTCCTTCAAGTGGCTCATCTTTTCGTTTGTCTCTTGCTTAAAATAAAAAAGAAATATTTGCGTTTCGATTGATTGTTGACCGTTGGTAAATTTTGTTTAATAGTAGAGCGTTTCTAAACTAGTGTATGACCATTATATTTGCCGTGTGGTCTCAGTTACGATATATTCAAGTCCATAGACGTAAAACTTGGGCCTTTTTAAGACAAGAGTGAGAGTTCCAGATATATATACTACATTCCAGGCCACATCATTACTGTTCATCACGTGGCATTGGGGTCGAATATTTCTGTGTGCTGTAGTGACAATTTTTCGGTATATGTATCTTCTTTCGCTTATGGTTGGTAGGTGTGACAAATGACACAATATATTGTAAATAAGGTCTTATTTTTAAAAACATAATTAAAACTGTTTTTCAATCATCACCGTACCGTCGAAAGTAACTAAGGGGCCATTGCAGAAGATATGCAAGTATGCAGTAGTACAATGAAGCATCCAGTACGTGGAATCTGTTTAGTGTATATAAAACAATAATAAAAACAAAAATGGTTCGTCTTCAGTTCAGTTTCACGTGTCACAATATGACTGACAACAGTAATGCTATAAGTAATTGAGATGAAGGTAGTTATGGACAACGAAAGAGGGTAGACAGAATATGTCTGTTCTTAAAGCATGTTATCTGCCGCTGGCCAGTCAACCCGTGACCATGAAGCGTGTAACCGTTCCGAAATATCGAGAAAATAAAAAAAACATGTCGTAGTAAAAAAGTAATTAATCATTTAGCAGTACAGTGTCTTGCGATTATCAACCTATCTGTAAGCGGTCGCACTGCGGATTAGGAATTTATTGAAATTTTTTTGGAGTTGCATTATATACACCGATAAGTGGGGTTAAGAACCAAACTTCGGAATGTTCTATAAGAATTTGATTAGTGGAATTCGAAACGCTCTTTCTGCAGAACCCACTTTGGTAAGTATCTCTTTGTCTCAGTAGGAAACTCCAGCTCAGTCAGAAGCACTATACACTTAAGATTCTATTGCCCACAGCCGGCTGAAAAGATCCTATTTCAATATATCAATATCGAAAATGTCTATGGCGTGGTGGAAACCAAAATATTGAGTAAAATATATTGGTGAGTTTAGGCCTCACTGTTGTTGTTTTTAAAGTAATTTGCGTTATGGATACAACTGTTAGGCAAATCTTGTAATATGACAACACAGTTATATATGCTCGTAATTGGTACATCAAAGTACGTTATTTAACCTTGCAGTAGAAAAGTAAGGTTAGGTTTTTGTTTATTTATTTGGGAGAACAACTGAACAGAGAATTTCACAATACGGAGTTACAAAAACAATGTAATTATATGGTTAGCTAACAGCATTATCCACAGATTACTAAATCAAATAGTCATGTTATGGTACGGTGGGCCACAGTTGTGAAGTACAGGAGATGTCTAGATAGCCCACTAAAGGTTGAGACTAATCTTTATATCTATATAGATAAGGCTCAATTTTAATAATAACTTATCAATGCTAATGGAATGAGCATTGTAATTGAAAGAAACGCTTAAAAGTACCATGTTCAGTAAATTACCGTGTTAGTTTTTAGATTCTAATTTGTTGATTTGAATAGAATAGAATAGATTTTTTTTGTACCAAGTGACGGAACGAACGCAAGTCGTGCGCCTGGTTGTAAGCGACTCGCCTGTCCATAACAGTTGCATCAGTCAGAGCTTTAAATATCATAGATCTGAGGGGCACTACCACTGCACCCGTCACCTTGAAACAAATGTGCCGTATTGTCATTTGACCAGAACCCTTATCTTTCAAAACCGGTACACTGTAAAGTGAGCAATTACTGCTTCGCGGCAGAAATAGGTAATGTGACAGTACTTCCCTGGACGAACTCTTTCTCGAGGAGTTCTACTGCTACTTACAACTTTTCATACTACAGAGCGCTACAAGTTCGGATAGCTGCCAGTGCTTCAATTTGTATAATCTGACGACTTATCCTTTTTCCACCTCTTTAATACAAAACGAAAAAGAATAGTTTTGTGTCATTCTAGAAATAGATTGTCACATTGGCGTGATGATCTTTTGATGCTTACGGAAATTGGTTTTCGATGTGAAAAGCCTTAACAATTTTTTATAAGCTTTAATTGTATTTTGAGTATATTAATTTAAATACATTTAATTAGTGACTTCCGAATAATTTATTGTTATTATTATTGTAACTAATTGCATTGAAACGTTTTTGAGGCAATCAATTTATTAAGTTCTCGTAAATTGATTTGTTCCAAATACAGTTTACATTACTTTTATTAGTATTCTTTAATATTTTAATATTAATATGGTTAAGGAAGATCGGTAAATATCTCAGTGCTTTTACTTGTGCAGGTTCCTTGTCAATGACAACATTCCAACTGTTGGTATATCCAACGAACTGCTAAAACAACGTAGAGACCTTGTATTTATGCTTAAATAATGAATTATGACCATCAATATGATTTTCGTACACTTTATTTGTTAAAATAATAAGCACATGATTTAATTTCTTGTTTATTGTTAAAGGAAAAACCACCACTGTCGCAGTACATTCAAAACTTCTACTATCAGAGTTCAAAAGGACGTAGATCTCAAAACATGTTTCTTTATCTATCGTCAGAGTAAAAATACTAAGGTATGTCTGAAACGTATATAAATAATATTTGTTCATTGAAATCGTCATAAAAACTAATAACTAAACGAGTGAAGAAGTACCTGTGTTTTTTATAACACCAAGTTAGTGACGGGACGAGCAAGTCGCGCGCCTGGTGGTAAGCGACACGCAGTAGTAGTTGCAGTGCCACACAGACCTTTAAATTGCAAAGATCTGACGGGCACTGCCACTGCACCCGGCGCCTTGTGACAAGTTATTAGTAGTAGGTCATAGGTACATCCAATAATGCTCACATTATTTCTTGGTGGCAGAAATGAGTATTGGGCAGTGTTAGTAAAAATACCTAATCATACTCTCTGATTCTATAGTGCGTTGCGTTTATTTATTATTTATATTTGTGTTCAACAACAGTCTTCATTTCATTTTTTATAGACTAGCGACACTAATGGCACCAGAAATGCAGGTGACAGTGATGGTAACGAAGACTTCAAAACAGAATACACTAACAATACAAAGATGATGACCGCCGACATTGTATCAGCCATAGGTAAATTTTAAAATAGAAATATCCAGAAATTTCAGACGGGGGAATTGTGGTAGCAATGGGAAAACAGTGTTGTAATTAGATCACAGATTAGAAGAAAATAGACGTTAAAAATACGATAATCCTCATGAATTCTTTTTGTAGCCCCATTCGATCCATTATGGAACAAAAGCCAATAAGGGATAAGCTAAGGTGAGAGTACTAGAAGCGTCGAATATAGCAAAAATCTTTTCTCATGAATAGCTTGTTGACAGTACCAATTGATCAGTTGAGAGAACAATATCAAGCCCGATTCTGGATCACACTACGCAACGTCGTTCCGCATACAGATTTACTAATACGCGCACCTATACTATATCCACCTATACTCCCTTCAAAGATTTCAATCATTCAAAATCAAACAAGATAATTTTTTTATTTCAGATCAAAATGAAGTCAGCTGTCCACGTTGTAGATATATAATGCATCACGCACAAAAAACAGTGCGACAACTCTCAGTTGCTGAGAGAATTTTTCCGAATAATATTTGCGAACATTGTCAAGCAAAAGCAAAGGATCCATTCCCAAAGACGAAAGAAGAGTTGGTTTACTCTAGGCTAAAATCGGAGGGCAAACTATTACGGCGAAGAAAAAAAGAAAAAAATACGTTTGTATCTTTATCCAACATAAGGCGAGACCTACAAAAATCAAAACTTCCAAGAATAGACCCTAGAATAACACCGTTGATATCATCATTAAAATTGGATGACAAATCATTAAGCGATGTCGAATCACCAGTAAATCAAGATTCCAACATTCTTATGCCACCTAAATACGATGATACGGCTTTAGAGGAAGAATCTGGTATTTGTATAAAAACCAAAAAGGCCCATGATAAGAGATTCTTTGCAGGAAATAAAGATGACGACATGGAAAAGAAAAAACTTGACGAAAAGAGAGAAAAAGCTGAAACGCTAAACAAGAAGCAAAGAAAAGAAGGTATTTTAGATAGTTCTACAGGGGAAAAGGAAAAGTATAGTAAAAGAAAGCTATCAAAAACCTCCGAGACAGAACTTTCTAAAATTGACGACGGTATCAATCAGGATAAAAAAAAACGTCAGAAATATAATGATAATGAGGCTTCAGGTAAGGATAGAAAAGGGGTAAATTATGAAGAACGTACATACAACAAGAAAAAAGAGAATGAAAATGAAAAAATAGATAAAGAAAAAACATTACCTGGGAAAGGATTGTCGTCACCTGGAAAAGGTAAAAAAAGATCTGGTAATGATATAGTATCACCTAAAGACATTTCAAATAGGGATAAAACATTATCGTTTCCGGAAGAAGGTTTACACAAAGAAGAAGAACAAAATAAAAAAAAGTGGTACCTGGAACCTGGAAAAGAAAAAAAAATGCCTGTCAAGGGAGAAGTATTAACGGCAGTCGAAAAGCGATTGCCGGTATCTAAAAAAAATTCTGATAAAGAAGAAGCGTTATTGCCATCTAAACAAATTTCTGATAAGGAAAAATCATTATCGCCACATAAAAAAGGATTACAGGAACAACAAGTAGAAAATGAAGACAAGTCTTATAAAAAAAAAGAATTACCAACATTTGAAAAGGAATTATTACATGGAAAAAAAGAAGGAAAATCGGATGAAGAACAGATAAGGTATTTGGCATCAGGTCAAAAAGAAAAACATACCCTTGACGGGGCAAAGAAAGAAAAATTGAATAATTCGAAAACCAAGATTAACGTTATTCCCGCTGATGATGAACTATTGGTTGGTAAAATGGATAAAACCAAGCCTAAACCATTAAAGAGCAAAAGCATTACTCGACCAGCTGCAATTAAACCGAGACACAAGAAACTAGAAAATATTGAATCTCGTAATTCACTCAAATCCGAATCTGAACGTCATCTTAAAGAAACTAAAGAAAAATCTTTATCAGTATCTGAAATGGTGTACAAAAACAAAATAATTAAGAAACCTAACATATCGTTAATACGCGGAACACCCGAAAAAAAGGAACGTGTAGCTGACATTGTTTGTAATACAACATTTACGGATGATGTGCTTCAGCGCCCATCAGAAATACTTACCACTAAGGTAGCTAAATCCCAGGAAAAAGCAAAATTAGCGAAGGTCAGTTTATTACATGTGTAATTTTTTATTCTTTATAATACGGTGATTCGCAAATTTAGCCAGTGATGTTATGCTTCGAGTGCTTCTAAGCGAGGCAGGATCGCGTAAATTAATAGAAAGGAATTTATGTTTTATAATTATTTCATTTAACAAAGAGATCAAGTGATCAAAATAAAAAGCTACTTAGGTGACAGATAATGAATATATTACTATACATTATTTTGCTGGAGATTGTAAAAGAGGGATTTCAAAGAGGGAATTGTTGTGATGACTTTGAAAGAATGTCGCTACAGGCTGTTAAAAAGGATCACAATTTTAAGATATTATTATCAAGTACGTATCGATTATCAAATTAAGCCGACCCAGCTTCGAGGAAGAGGTCAATCCTGCAATCCGACTCGGTTGGGCAGCTTTCGGGAAGCTCCGGGACGTCTTCTCGTCCGCAATACCGCAGTCCTTGAAGACAAAAGTCTTCGAGCAGTGCGTGTTGCCAGCGATGAGATGGGGTCGCTTACTATGGGCCACATAAAAAAGCTCAAAGTCTCTCAACGAGCCATGTAGCGAGAAATGCTCGGCGTGATCGAATCAGAAATGAGGAGATGCAGATGCAGTGGGCAGGGCACATAACTCGTAGAACTGACGGCCGTTGGGGAGATTGGAGACCACGAACTGGAAGGTGTTCAGTGGAACGGCCCCCTACTAGACGGACGGATGACCTGGTAAGGGCGGCGGATAACAGATGGATGCACGTTGCCTCCGACCAGCTAGTCTGGCAATCTTTGGGGGAGACCTGTGTTCAGCAGTGGACGTCTTCCGGCTGATATGATGGTCGATAATAGAAATCGAAAGAGAAAAAAATCTAAAAATATAGAAATATATTTTTAGTAGCAGTAGAGCTCCATGTGAAAGGGCAGTACTGCCATCTTACCTATTTCTGCCGCCAAGCAGTAATGTCAGCATTACTGTGTTCCAGTTTTGAAAGGTGGTGGTGAAATTACAGGCACATGGGATTTGTATGTTGACCATTTGTCTCAGGGTGACGGGTGCAGTGGCAGTTTCCCCAAGATCTTTGCGATTTAAAGCTCTGAGTGGCACAATAACTGTCATGGACAGGCGTGTAGCTTACCACAGTCTTATGGTTAGGACACGACTTGTTGGTCCCGTCACTTGATATTATAAAAAAAATCATTCCTCGAAATTTCGCACGTTTTTGTATACATACCGTGTATTCAACACAAATGGTTTTGTTTAAAGGATTCACTTGCGGAAGGCATCTGCCGATATACTCTATCTGACCGTACTTTTATTGAGAAGGGATGGACGTTGCTGCCTATTGAGAAAGTTGTACGTAAAGTAAGTTTTACAACATTTAAACAATAATAATTTATCCATCAATCCCTAAATATTTAAACAAAAAAAAAATAAAACAATAAAAAGTACATTTAGTTTCCCGAAACCAAAAGGTAAATAAAAGTCTAACAGCGGTTCACGTGTGCACTGATAGGCTGCAGATCTTGCTTGTGCTCACACGCATTGGTACCACAACGATACCTGTTTATTCCCCAAAACAGAATGTTTGTGTAACGGATTCTAGGGTGGAAAGACCCAGTGCAGGGAGAGACCTTGGAGACTAAGAGTCGTATTCTAGAACTCTACTCAATGCTCAAGTCAGGATTGCACTGGAAACACAAGCACTGGAAATGCGACCCTAATGGCAGGGACTTGAGTATGATTTCGAGTGCTTTAAATAATACTCAAATCCTGACTTGA
>NW_020653945.1:5086840-5109028 GCF_003589595.1 Hyposmocoma kahamanoa
TCTAGACCCATTACTATTCTCGGAATGTTCGACTATGTGGGTAATGGCGTGATATTCGATCACAGTGGTAAAATAAGGTAATTGTAACTAAAATCTAGTCAGTTATAGAATGTTTAATAAGAAAACGTTGCTATTATATTTTTTTTTGTCAATTCTCATTATTTAGTTTAATTATGTCCATGCCATGCTCGCATTATAGGAATTTAAATAGGTACTGGGATATAATAGATGGGATAGTAGTCGACCAACTATTGTAAAGTGTTTGCAAAGTACCTATTAATACAAATGATAGTTTTTAAATTTTTAATACCTATTAATACTTACTGCTAGGTAGGTAATGGTAGTTGAAAAGAATCAAAATAGTAAGATTTTATTGTATATTAATTTACTACATATCTCATGCAGCAACAATTTCCGATTTTGTACTTGAATTACGAATTATAAAAAATACACGAACTCGAAAATTTGCAATTTCAATAAAAAAAATCATTAGGGATGATAAGTTTTATTAATAATTAATTACTGGTAACATTTATGGTGACTTCAAATTACTTACTAGTGATTTGAAACTTCTCTTGAACAAAATTAATCACAGACATGACTCCAGGATAGTATTATCAATAGTCTAATTGAACACATGAGTTGATTAATAGATGAGTTGGATTAAAAAAATTACCACCAGCAAATAAATTGGTTCCAATTATCCTAATTAAATATTATGTGTAGAAGTTTATACCTATATCTGAGTAGCTTTTTTATTTTTAACTGATTTCTCAGCGTTTGGCTTTATGTATGTTTTCAGATATATCCGTCAATTGTGCACCGATTTTGAAAAATCTTTTTTTGTTTGAAAGGGTGCACATGCCATTGTCGTCAAGTCAGAATCTGATGAGGGGATTCCATGAAAATCGAAGGAAATCCTCAAATTTTATAGGCATGCCCATGTATTCACCAATTTCTCCATCAATTGTGCACCGTTTTTGTTTGAAAGGGTATACTCTCGAGGCGGTCCCTAATGCTGTTCCGGGTTCGTTTCGGCTATCACAAATCACTAATTATTTTCCGCAAATAAAAGTTTACACTTATATTTAAAAACTTTTCACTTGACACAATACATGTAATCAATGAAACACCATCACCATGATAACCAGAAAAGACAATACCAAATGTATAAAGGAGTCCGTAACAGTCCCATTGTCCCCAAGATTCAGGATCTGATGAGGGGATCCCGTGGAAATGGAAAAAAGCCGATAAGCAAACTTTTGAAGTCGTTTTTTTTTTACATTGAAAAAATTATAAGTATTTAATGTAAAGGACGTATCAAACGTCCTTTACATTACAACATTTAATTTACATTACAAGCTTACGGTTATATCACCGTAAGCTAAGTATGATAACTCATTCATACGGAGCAGCTCGGCTTATATGTGTACACGCCTACAGCGCACCGTGTACGGACGCACACATTCGCATAACAATGAAAGGCGCGTGAGACGATCAGTAGGGCTAGCACGATGAGACGCGATTTGCGCGAGAACAAAATACAGCTCTCGCTCAAGTCACGCCCTGTTATGCTAGCCCTACAGCGCTATGCATGGCGAGTGCTTCGCTAAATTATGCTAATGTGTGCATCCGTACATGCGGCGGCGCAGGCGCGCACACATACACACCGCACTGCTTATTTTGTATGAAGTTTATATCATACTTGTCATATTACACTACGCTTATAATTTACCTATAAATATATTACCTTATAATTCGTCTAAACCACATTCTCAAGTTTAGAACGAGCACAATAAGAGTTACTTTAGCCTGATAAAAGAATTTGTATCTTGTATATAGGTACATCGAAAGTGTGTAGGGATCAAGGTTATTTTTTAAATAATCAAATGTTATGCCGCCATTTTCGACTAACTTCAAAGCAAGTGATTGCGTGAGGTTCTTGATTTTAAAATGGAATTAATTTAATTAGGCAAAATACTTGACAAAAATTTCAGCGCCAATTTACTATTTGATAGTATCTCTTCTACGACCTTGAATTCCCACTGCACCTTTTGGCTACACCTTGTATAAATTTATTAAATTATTTATTTATTTATTATATTGACCGAAGAAAAACCCTATGTTCAATTCGACTCTATGTTTTTTTTGTATGTATATTACGCGATAACTCCGGTATTTGTGAACCGATTTTCATGATTCCTTTTTGTTGGAAAGATGGTACCTCTGTAGTGGTCCCATTTCATTTTGAAGAAAATCATTCACCTCCAAGGATTGCTGATTACGCATGGACATTCATTTTTATAATTAGCGCCTAAATTTTACTTAAGGAGCAATTATTTCAATGGTTGGTTTTGCTATTCTCCAATTCAAGGCGTTTCTCTCTCTCAATATAGTGTTTTTTTGCTTTGAATAGTGAGAACCGAAAGATTTTTATTATCTCCTGTGTCAAGTCCTGTATAGTGGCGAACTAGGGGATATTTCAATAAAACTTGGCAAATAGATGTAACACCATGTACGTTTGAGGTCTGTTTTTTTAGTACTCTGTACTGAGATTATAAATAATAATCCTGATTTTCAGTAATTGGCAAAAACGTTATTGATCCCTATGTTAGACACTTTTGATGAGTGAATATTTACCGTTGTATGTATGTATAGCATAGTGATTTTACTACAAAACGTTAAGAGATGTTCCTAAATATTTTTTCGATCTATTACAATGGTAGTAGCAAAGCAAATAGAGAGTTTTGAACACAATTTTGACAGCAAGTATTCGGGACTGAATTATTTATATGCGTTGGTCCCCAAGCATAGATACATCCATGTATTATATAGTCACATCGTCGGTGTCCCCGAGCAGTATCTATTTGAATTTTGTAAGAGTATTTCTAGCGACGCGACGACAAGTAATTTTCTATAGGAAATGAAACTATTTTTCCGGATTTAAATCGCATATGTTTTTTTCAAAAAGTAATTTTCTAGTTGGTTGTGTCTTGAAATATTTTTTTTTAATTTCAGTTTTTTGGTCATTAATGTACGTTTCGAGTTTTTAGGTTTTTGCGATTTTTACACGTTTTCTTATTATGCTTTTTTTTCAAACAATCCCACATTTCTGGCCTTTTACAGGTCCCCTGGTCAAGGTTGACTGTGGTGGTAAAGTCGTCGACCAGTTATAAAATCGCTGTAGAAAAAACCTTAAAAATAAAATAAATAAAATTTTTGAAACTATAGTGAAATATAGGTTTAAAACGTTGATTTGTTTGAAAAACAAACATACGCGATTTATATCTCAAAAAATGGTTTCAATTACATT
This sequence comes from Hyposmocoma kahamanoa, assembly GCF_003589595.1. Classification (NCBI taxonomy): domain Eukaryota; kingdom Metazoa; phylum Arthropoda; class Insecta; order Lepidoptera; family Cosmopterigidae; genus Hyposmocoma; species Hyposmocoma kahamanoa. The sequence continues at coordinate 5,090,154 of NW_020653945.1, forward strand.
TAATACACGTTCAAAAACTAATAATAATAAATTAAATAAACGGGCAAGTGAAAATTATACAACAAGACATACGAACCTGTAGATAGGCAGAAACTACAAAAAGGTAGTTTGAGTTTCAAGGCAATATCAATTTGTCATCTTTTTAATATTTAATAAATTTGTTGCTGAGAGGAAGGCAATTCAGGAAACATCTGATTCATCAAATGAAAACGTAGTACGGAATGTTAACTTAATTAACTGTGGTAATATAGGGTATTTATAAAATACTAACAATCTTACAGGACTTCATTAATTACATTATAAACAACAACTTTTGTTCCCTGACTTTTTACAAAACAAAAAATTTACCAAAATAGTACATTATTGCAGAGGCCGGGACGTAAGGGAATGTTGGACGAGTACGAGTTACAAGGACGAGCGCCAGCGAGGCTTGTATTGATACGAGTCAAGCAATCCCCGGTCCTGCCGAGGCATAATATAGTATTTTTAAGGAAATAATAAAAGAATAAAGAGAGGGAGATGTATAATAGAAAGAGTAAAAACTTTTTAATGAATATTAACAGTAATATTTGACGTGTTAGGACAATTGCTAAAAGAAAATGTTTTTGTTTTTCCAGTCCACATGATAGTCATGATAGTCTGCTGAACTTCTGATGATGTGTTTGATTGTGTATCTATTACTGTATTTTCGTTATAGCTCTTCTCACTAGCATTCATTTTCGCGACCAAAATACAAAAAAGACGAAAAACCAAAAGAATACCAAAACATTTTAGTATGTTTCCATTTTCTTTTTTTTTAAGTAAACGGTACTAGGCATTTTTAATTCTCGCAACTATAAACAATGAACAATTGGCTGTATGAGTTTTTCTTTTGCCTGTTCATTATTACTAGGTAGATTTAAAAGTTTAGAAAAGTGGACAGTAATGGATTCTCATGCTTATTTTGTAGGCCTTGGCCGTGAAGAAGTAGCACGGTCCGTAAATGACAAGCTTTGCGTGCTCATTTTTTGAAAGTAATGCAAATATTTCCGAGCTTGTTTGAGAAAATACATTTTTAAGTTTTGTTGTGCTATCTGATACTTTTTGATCTGTATTCGGTAGCAAGGTAGTAAGTTCAAACGTGTAAGCGTCCTCCTCATGGATAGGGTCCTCCCCGACGACCCTCACTTTCTTTTGTTACCCCACAGTTATATCACCGCTTAGAGCGATCTATTTAAATATTTTTATTTTTGTACGAAAGTAAAATCTGATGAATATTAAAAATCAGGGAACAAAAGTGAGAACATGTTGTTTATAATGATAGTATTGTAGTTCTGTGAGGTTATTAGATTTTACTAGTAATTCTGCATAAATGATCAAAACGTTATTTACAGATTGAAATACAATCAGACTGAAGGAGTCGTATTAGACCGGGAAATAGGTCCCGCATCACATTGGAAGTGGCATAGTTTGAATGATCCTCCTGTATTACAGCAGGTTATGATAGACACGCAAATGCTCCTCAAAGATCCTAGAATAGTCAAACTTGGCTCAGGTTTAGATGCTCCTCGTCCAGAGATGAACAAAGATAAAGATGTGGTAGCTATTGAGTTTGCAAATACTATAAAAGAGAAAAATGAAAAGATGAAAGAAAAGTTTAAGCCGTTTCAAATAAAAATGAAAGCACTCAAAATTAACGAAAACTTTTCTATTAGAATATTGGACCAAGCGTCCATTTACCTTCTTTTTAGAGATGGAACGACTAACTTGAAGCTTAATCTTGGTATGTTATTGGATAATCGTGAGATTATTGATACTGAAACAGAAGATCTAGGTGAAATAAGTACTGGTATTGAGAGACTACCGGCTAAAACTGAAAGTCTGAGGGCAATGCAGCATAGCATAAACTGCGCGCAACGTTTTGAAAGAAACCGAACAGAGCACGAGCGCCGCTTGCGCCTTCCGGAGCCTGCAGCTAGCATCGACAGAATGAAAACATCACTGTCCAAGCCGTTGAAGCCTCCACTAACAGCAGTAAATTGCATCAAAGCTAATGATGACGAGATAACGCGTTGTTACAGTAGAAAACCTTCCATTTGCGCGTTATACTATAATAATCGTATATTTTAATTAATATAATGTATTTAACGTATGCACTTAGTTATTCATTTCTTTTCCATTTGATAAAAACTTGCGCGAGCGTAAAACTTTTACTATGGTATCACCACTGGTCATAGTAAAATGTTATTTTTCCACTCTTAGTACGTCTCTGTGTATGCGTACTTCCGCAGGTGGCAAAAACATGAGTTTCACGACATTCCTGGCAATCGCGATCACACGGAACACATTGTTCCGACATCTCGTCACTAATATCTAAAGTTTTCTTTCTCACTTTTTATATAATGTTTTTGTTTTTAAATATCTCGTTTTGCTTCTCACAGATTTCCCATTTCACTTTGATATATGGAAATACGCAATTTCTGTTGGGATGTATGCATTGTACATATATAATTATATAGACTTTGTATATTTTTCTCAGAACAAAACAAGACGGTGGGCGCGTAATTACTAAGACGGAATGGAAAAGGTATAGGTATTTTTAATAAGATAAAGTTGTGCCTGTATTGTGATCAATAGTGACAATACTACAGATTTGTTTAATTCATGGTACAGTCAAGTGCACGTCAAGCTTGACACTTTGTACTTTAGACCGTTCTTATGTAAGCGGCTTAGAGTTGGATTTAAGTCTTAAGTGTCAAGCTTGACGTGCTCTTGATCCTGTACTAGCGACAAATTGTAATGAAACAAGTAACAAAATATCTAATTTATCTTGTTGGTTATTAGTATGACAAAATCAAATGTACAAGAAAGATTTTTTTTTATTATTTTCATCGAGTATATAACCAAAAATAGAGACGAAATATCATTTAATTTATTTGAAAACTATTCTGCCAAATCATAGTGTGACAACTGCGCTCCGATTGGCAAGCCCGAATTCGACACAATTGACGGGTGTCGTCAATTATTTCACTTTAAATCGACCAGTTTAACTTGAGCATTGAGAAACTTGCAAAATTACATATTTCATATTTAATTACTTATGAAATGTGATTTCGTTTGTTTTGTAATTAGATGTTTTGCTGTTTTTTCCACACTACCGAATTGAACAGCCCCAATTGTTAGAGATATTATCTTCATTACAATAAATACAGAATATTTTTGGAATATACGGAGATGTACATACACAGAGGTCAGTTGTTGGCGCTGGACTATTTCAGTTTTCTAATTTGTGATTTCAGCGCAAACGAAAGTTGATATTTAAAAGTGATACAACGCCGATTTGCCCAGTGATTTGCCAGTCATGGATGGCCCTTATTTGATCGTTATTTCTGGTTATATACTCGATGTTATTATTGAAGTAACTAAGGAGAGAAGTTCAAAGATTTTGTCCACGGAAATATATAGTTTGGAAAGTATCTATCTCTTTAAGCGCTGCTTTGATAGAACACAAACACAAGAAACTGCTCAGCAAGAAGATTTAACAAAATATTTTAAAGATGACACTAAATATAGTCAAAGTAGTTTTAATATGGAATGTGAATAACCTTTTTAATGATTCGCATATCGACCAATATCTAGTTTTTACTAATGACAGAAATACATTGCGACCAGTATTAATGCCCTTTAAACTTGTGCCGATGTCAAACTATTTATGTAGATATGGCCAGATAGATGGTATATAATTGAAATATGGCTAATGCAAATGCAAAATTAAACAATGGTACTTCAAATTACAGTCCACAATGCTTGCAAACAGACGTTGCAAATACAGGATACTTTGAACTACAGCAGAGCTTCTGGTGAAAGTGATCGTTCAGGTACTTACAGCCACCTTTTTCTGTTGCCAAACAGTAATGTAAGAATTACAGTGTTACAATTTCGAAGGGTTCTGGTGAAATTACGTGCACATGAGACTTGTCAACTTACGTCTTAGAGTGACAAGGGCAGTGTATTAAAAGTGTAAAGGCTTTCAGATATTTGCGACTAAAGCTCGGAATGGCAATGCAACTGTTATGAACATGCATGTCGCTTAATACCAGGTACAACCTTTTTACCGATATATTTATAATAAGTCAGCATTTAACATTTAATATCGCGATGTTTTTACTACCATCATATGCATGTACTTGTTTCTGTGAAAACAGTCCCCTAGATTGTTATTAAATATTAATACAAAGATCGTACAGACACAATGAAAAATTTCCTCGTCCAGATTTGACTGAAGCCGGGCACTGTTGCCTCAACGTGGCTACTTCTTTAACTTGGATAAACCGTTTTATGCAAAAATATGATTTTTCAAAATATATATCCCACATCCAATGGAAAAGTGACTAACTTACATTTGCAACCGGAAAACGAGTAAATAGTTTTTTTTGTATTTAGAGCTACTAACAGTTAATACTATAATAAAAAAATGTTGAAAGATTATTACTTAACAAATTTTTGTTAAACAGTATTAATAATTATTTTATTTAAGAATTTTTAATCCCACCCTTTTATGTTCCAAAGAAAAAGGATTGCACCCTCAACGGAATAGTAAGTATTGCGTGATGCCTTTCTGTACTGGTGTATAAATTTCACTGTAGTCATTTAATCGTTTTTTTGCATTTATGTTTGTGTTTCAGTGATGCAATTATAAAATAATATGACTTCGAGTTGACGTTTTTGAATGTTGTTAACTTTGTAACCGCTTCCTATTTACACCTCACGCATAGCAAGAGAACTTCGTTACCAAGATTTAATTTTCTAAAAAAAAAATATATACGAGACTATAACGATTTCAAGAAATCTAATTCTTAATTCTTTTTAAAGATTTTTGTCTATGAATACATATTAAATTGTCCAATGTACAAATAAGGCTAGATTAGTTAGAGAAAATAAAAATTAAGAATTATTTTATTAAGGCAATTAAAATTCATAGATCGGTAAACAGGCCAGCTCAATAAAATTAACGCAACCGGCGTCTGGTCGGCATGATTCCCATCTCGTACACACCACTTTCACTATTCATATGACATAATCTTGTATGTGATGTTATGTCGTTATAGAGCCTACTTAGGTTTAATGGGGTTAATAGAAATAAAAAGTGTGTAGATACTTTTAATTTACTAACTTCGGCATTCAAGTGACTAAAACAATTTAAGTCGTGTTTCTTTCCTGTAATTGAATTTCTCTTAACAACTTGAAGTAAATATTTCACGAATAACTTCCAAATTCTCACGAGTATTAAGCTTATTAAAGTCAACTTCTTGTTAAAGTAATTTGATACAAATCCAAGAACCACGGGTTCATTAAAAATTTTTTTATAAAAAAAAAACAAAATTAAACTTACAGAAATATAATCTCCGGTCACCGGTACTGGCAACACACACTTTTTTAAAATTCGAACGAACGTGTTTTGTAAATTGAAGCGGCGTGTTCGGTAAACGAAGTGCGACTGCGGAATCAACTCTGGTGCAGGTGAATGTGAACGTAACTTACCACTCTTGTTTCGCTAGTGTTATACTGTTAACCGCCTCAGAAGGCATGCAACTGCGTTTGTTACTGAATTAATTAGGTGTCTTTTTAAAATGGCAGCGTAAATTTGTCGTGAGCAATGAACTTTGCGGCTATTTGAATGGAATTGTTATGCCGATGAGCACTCTCCGCTCATATTTATTCCAGAGGCTTTGTATAGAGATTCCCGTTTAACTCTATTGTCCTATTGGTTTCTAGAACAGAACGAACGGACAGTTGTAGAGAAAAAGTGGATAGGGTGAAACGTGACGAAACGGGATCAAAAATTTGAATATCAATGCTCAGGTAGCGTCTTCAGTACAAGTTCTATACGTAGTCTGTGCTTTTTTAAATGGGACAGTATTTTTTTTTTATATAATAACAAGTGACGGGACGAACAAGTCGTGCGCCTCAAGGAAAATTACACGCCTGTCCATGACAGTTGCAGTGCCACTCAGAGCTTTAAATCGCAAAGATCTGAGGGGCACTGCCACTGCGCCCGTCACCTTGGGACATAAGTTGACAAGTCCCATATGCCTGTAATTTCACCAGCACCCTTACCCTTCAAAACCGGAACACAGAAGTGCTGACATTACTGCTTGGCGGTAGTAATAGGTAAAGTGGCAGTACTTCCGTGGACGAAATCGTTCACAAGGAGCTCTACCGCTACTAAACAAATACTAAATAATCCAAATCCGGAGAAGATACAAGGAAACTGTTTTAGGAACCATTAAGTCTTTTCTTGTGAAAATAATTTGGCATAGTAAATTTTTTGGTCAAGCGCGAATTGTCCATAAAGATTAATAAAATTGTACAATTTTTTTTTGTACTGATCGACTCAGTTTCATGTAAGGATCATTTCATTTTATGTGACGAAAAAAATCGATAGGTCCCATTTTAAAAAACAACACTCTGTACCTACTTATTACATATGGGGTGAAGTAAACACATAGATTTAAATGTATGGGTAATTAGGCAACTTTTGGCTCTGCTGGCTCTATTTCAAATATTTACACTTTATAAAGAAAAAAACTATAAGTAAAAAATTAAAATAGTTAGCCTGTATATAATGCCGAGCAGGCACACATAGAATGGGAGGACTTGCGCTGTAGTTGCAGATTTGGAACACATCATTCAATTGATTTGCAGATATGTGCAAGTCTCCTCACGACGTTTTCCTTCACCGGAATGCCGGTAAAATTCAAATTAAATTCCGCACATACATTTCGAAAACTCAGGGTCGTAATCCAGAACTCTACTCAATGCTCAAGTCAGGACTTGAGTATAATTTAAAGCACTAGAAATCATACTCAAGTCCTTGCCGTTAGGGTCGTACTTCTAGTGCTTGAAATCATACTCAAGTCCTGACTTGAGAATTGAGTAGTGTTCTGGAATATAACCCTTAGAGGTGCAAGCCCTTATCTGAACCTTCGCCCTGTGCTTGAGGATGGTAGGTGAATCATTATGTAACCACGGATAGCACTTTAAAAAAAATATTAAAGTAATGTTGAATGTAAGTCATTAATGAAAATTAAAGCGACAATAATTGGACTTTTCATCTTAATCATATTGAAATAATACAGGGTGTAAAACGAAATTTACGTGTAATGTAGAAGCGCCTTTTTGTTACAACGTTCAAGCTTATATAGTGTCCGGTAACTCTGTTTGAGTTCAATTATTTTTTTCCTTAGATGTCCTAATCGTCATTGAGTAGACATACAATGAGTCCTAAGAAATGAGACTAGACTTAGTGAATTGTCGTTGTTACTTAATTGATAAAAAATGTGGCAGAATAATGGAAAATAATATTCGGATATGCTATCAGTTGCCACCTTAAAGGTCATTCTTGCACGCAGTCAACGACGGCGATGGGCAGTATCAGCCACTGACAGTTCGCTTGTTCTTGTCTACCATAGGCGTTTAAGGGCTACATCATGTTTTTATTTTTAAACAAAAGGTTTTCACTCACTCAATCTCCGTTTCAACATAAAACTTTTTGAGACTAGTAAGGCATCAATTTTGTTGATAGTACATGTGTTGTTGTTATTTAATCGCTACAACGAATAGTAATAAATTTAACAGATTTTATAATCTGTAATTTTTTTTAACTCTATTTATTTCGGGCCTTCTTTAGTCAACATGTCAGCCCCATTAAGAAAACAATATACTAAAAAGACACTTAAATGGAATCCCAACAGATAAATTAAAACAATACCTAACCAAACATGTGTACAAAATCTTCGCGTCACTTGGAAATCGTCACTTTCCACCAGGTGAGATGGAGGTCAAAATAAAAACTTATAGGTATATTTTACAAAAAAAAATACTGCGAAATTCTCAATAATTCTATCTGCTAGTTCATTTTTGTTCCTTCCCTTGCTCTGTTCACTTGATATAATAACGCCACAAGTTATCATACGTCAAAAGCGTTTTTATCACAAGAAAGTATAAAAAAACGAACCACAAGAAACATATCATGTATTTGTGAAATTTTATAATACTCCTATTTAATGATAAAAAGTTATCGACTAATTTTGAATGTCGAATCTTTAAACCTCTCTCCTAAAAAGTTGTAATAATGCAGTTGTGTAAAACATTGTCTTTACGTTTTATTTAGTCTCTCTAAACTGAGTAAAATATTTTTATTTTACATTAACACAAAATCAGCTTTTTTTTTGAAGATTTTTCGAGTAATGGCGGCACCATTATAGCGAGAAGCGTCCATTATAACAAAGTTTATACTTCTGTAATCCGAGAAAAATGCTGCATTTAGCCATTGCTCGTAGAATGTAATGTCACCATTACGTTCTTCCTGTGACGTTTTTTGCTACGAACTAACAAAAACACGAGCAATGACTAAATGCAGCACTTTTCTCGGTTCTCGACGTTAGAAATAATACGAGTACAGTGAAAGCAAGAGAGTCTCAGTCTTTCTTTATTAGGCCAGTATAATCAAGACATGAACCTATCGAGTGTCAGTCCTACTCCGTCCGTCTGTCGCCGTCGGTAAGGTAGCCGTACACAGCAAGGCTGCGTCAAAAAAGGTCACAACATACAATATTATAATATCTATGCCAAAGATTTGTTAATTTTTATCAGAAAAATTATTCTACTTCATAAAAATTAAAAAAAAAAATGATAGCAAGTGCTAGGACGAACGAGTCGGGCCTGTAGGTAAGCCACTACTAGTAATCCATAGCAGTTGCAGTGCCATTCTGAGCTTTAAATCACAAAGACTTGAAGGTCACTGCCACCGCGCCCATCACCCTGAGACATAAGTTAAAAAGTTCCATGTGCCTGTAATTTCACCCTTAACTTCCAAAAACGGAGCACAGTAACGCTCACATTACTGCTTGGTGACAGAAATAAGTAATTAATAGATTCAGGCGTTAATTTGCGGAAGTCCATCTTAATAAAAAATTTTTCGTGCAGTTAATTAAATATTTAACACAAGCGCAGCAATTTTGCACGATTTAACCTTCACTGGGATCGCGGAGTAGCAAATTAATTTACTTCCATTTTTAGAAATAAGTAACGTGGCAATACTTCTCTATCACAGGGAACTCTATTGCTACTAAAACTTGTCAGAAAACCTTTAGTGGTCAACACAACGTTACAAGTAACTAATCGTTTTTCTAAACGGTTTGATAAGCTTAAAAAAAGTTATTTTTAAAGAGCGCTTATTGAAAAAAGTATGGTTTATAGTTTGAAACGTATAAATAGTTTTTTCATCTTTAACTATGTATAGTTATAATATACAAAAGAAACGAACAAAGCCGATAAAGTCTAATAAATGAGAACGACAAGGGTAGTAGTAAGCTATGATGTTTATTGTGCCCTTAGCTTTATTAAACAAACTGAAAGATATCTGCAACAAGCTCTCATAGATCAGAATCAGGCTACAGGCACGTAGGCACGTAGTTACGATTATTTTGTTGGGATATCCCTGGTATATAACTGTTACTGAATGACTATTGATAATTTAACGCCTATTGGTGGCGATTTAGAAGCAATTTGACGTAACATATTTTTTATTATTTATACAAACATCGAAAAACACAAAGGAAACTTTCTTTGATCTGATTGTACTAGATTGTGTGATTGTGAGTGTATTTTCATGGAATTTTCACAAAAAAAATGTGGTCCTAAAAACATTATGATATTCAATAATATACATATTGCATTAATACGTAAGTTTCATAATATTTGGTGTGTCCGTGGCACCTGCGATACAGTGTTTCCTAGTGCTATGTGTGTATGCGCTATTATTATTATTAAATATAGTTATAGACTTAACTTTTGACTTATTATACCTACTTAACGAGTTATGTGGAGTTGTGGAAGAGCATAATCACTTGTTATTTGAATGTGTCCAGTACGAGCAACAGAGGGAGAACTGCAGACGAACATCCGTAGGTGCTGTAAATTGTATACTAGGCAATCCCAACACGAAACGAGCAAAAAGACGGGGAAGAACAGTGACGGGACGAACAAGTCGTGCGCCTGATGGTAAGCTACACGCCTTTCCATAACAGTTGCAGTGCCACTCAGAGCTTTAAATCGCAAAGATTTGAGGGGCACTGCCACTGCGCCCGCCACCCTGAGACATAAGTTGACAAGTTCCATGTGCCTGTAATTTCACCAGCAACCTTACCCTTCAAAACCGGAGCGCCGTTGCGCTTAATTGCCGCTTGACGTCAGAAACTGGTAAGGTGGCAGTATTTCCCTGGACAAACTATTCCACATGGAGCTCTACTTCTACAAAACTGCTATTATTTCTAAGAGGTATATATTTGAAAATCAAACGTTTTTGAAAAAACTTACCAAGTGAAGTTCGATGATAGCTTCATTCAATGCGATTTAAGGTTTACAAAATTTTTCATCGTTCAATTTATCGTGCAATGAATTTATAGCTCATACGCTTGAAACTCTACACGTAACCACTACATTATTTCGCCTTAAAAACTGTTTTGCTAGATCAAATGGTTTAGGTATTTGCTGTTAAATAACGATCTTACAAAAAATGTACGATACACCTAAGGATATTGTCTAAAAAATGTAATTTGTTATACGACAGGATGTACTTTTCGATATTACAGAGAGTCTGCAAAGTGTCTGAGTATTTAGTATTTGCAAATTTCCCAGCGGTTCAATGACACGCCGCGTCGCCCGCTACCTTGTCAGTCACCGTCAGGCGCTTGTCGACGTCAAACTTGTATCAAAATTTCTCCGCCTGTTCTTATTTTATTCATAAGTATTAATTTTGAACACGTGGATTGCGGGACGCGAGGCATGTCCGCCTCATACCTCACCTCCACCACCGCACAATATTATGTAGGCTAGCGTTGAAATGCCTCGCCTTAAACGTTAGTTTAAGGCGAGACATTTCAGTCGAGACAGGTCAGTCATGACCTTTCTCGTAAATCAAGACGTAAAATCCAATTTTACGAAACTGGGGGTTAAACCTCTTATTATAAGCTTGTGAAAAGTTGAGGTAGTTGAGTTACAAGAGGCCTGTCATCCCGTCTGTACCTTTATGTACGTCGTTGGTTAACCAGGGCTTTAAAAGCTGTTGAGATGACATTAATTGGGCAGCGGAGCACATCTGCGTAACTTAGGTAAGTTCACGTCTCACTCCAATATAAATTTAAATTGATACGCGACTTTAAAATACTAAACATTTTATATGACAGAAAACTTTGTATGAAGCTTTTTTACACTAAGACTTAGTCATAGATAACACTTATATTAAAATTTTAAAAAACCCGATACAAAATAAATAAAGTTCGTGAAAAATTTGAAACTTGTTTATTTATATAAATGTTAAAAACAATATGGCTGGCTGCAACATGAATGAACACGCAATGAAAGAGACGCATTACTACTTTGAAGCCTCTCACTCGGCTCGTCTTATTTACTGCGCGGTCCAGTTTAATATACAAAGACAGCAGCAGCGCTCCTTGTAAAATAGTTAGTCCGGGGAAGTAGTGCCAGCTTACCTATTTTTGCCGCCAAGCAGTAATGTGATCACTACTCTGTTCCAGTTTTGAAGGGTAATGGTGCTGGCGAAGTTACAAGCACATGGGACTTGTCAATTTATGCTGCAACTGCTTGTATGTTTCGCTTACTACCAGGTGTATGACTTGTTCGTCGCGTCATTTAGTATCATAAAAAAAAGCACATTTGTACTGGTACGTTTTATTTCTGTTGCCTTGCTTGTTTATGTCTGTTCTGTTATGTTTGAAGCAAACAAACGTGTTATTATATCGAGTTCTTAGGTTTTCGCGGTTGTTGCACATAGAAAATGAAACTATTTTTTCCGGATTTAAATCGCGTATACTTGTTTTTTAAACAAACTGACGTTTTGTGCCCTTTATAGGTCCCATAGTCACGGTTGACTGAGGTGGTACAGTCTTCAACTAGTTAAGTCTAATATTAATGCAAACCACCCTATTTTTCACAATAGTTATAATAGTTATTAATTAAATACCTTATTTTTAATTTTACAAAGAAAACATTCCAATTTACGCTACATTAAGTTTTACAAATTATTTTATTGAATGAATTTTTATTAAGTTCAATTTATTATTAATTAATAATAGAAGTTAGAATAAACTAAAATATATTAATTAGTACTGCAGTCTTATGTCTGTTTGGGATTTTTCATCAGAGGAAATACTGGATGCCAAACTGGTGGTACGGGGAAACCATCTTCCCTGTTGAAATTAGGATGTTTTTTAGTTTCAAAGGCCTCTCGCAGCATCCTGGGTAGATAACGGACTTCTTTTGCAAGGACCTGGGGCTTGTCAAACTTCATTGAATGTGTAGGTTTATCCATGATATGCTCGCAGACTGCGGATTTGTTTACGCGACGGTGTTTGACATCTGCTATATGTTCTTTGACGCGGGTACAAATACTTCGCTTCGTTTGTAAATTTCCAATAAAAGAGAGACCGCACTCACAGTCAAGCTTGTAAACTCCTGCATCCTGTAAGGGAATGTTACATTTCACGGGTCTCAGGAACTGAGAAATCTTCCTCAGGGGCTTGAAATAGGTCTTGATACATGCACGCCTGAGGACTCTTCCTAAAATGGCAGGTCTTCGCTCGACTGTTGGTGGTTTCACACGGGGCCTGCGGCATTGACGTGGACTCTTCAACTTAGGACTGAACTTTATAAGCTGAAGTTCCCCTGCCAGATGCTTGAAATGCTTTTGTTTGAAAAACAAATATACGCGATTTAAATCCGGAAAAATAGTTTCATTTCCTATGTCGCGAAATCGCGAAAACCTAAGAACTCGATATCGGAATATATAATCTACATTATAGTTTATATAAATGATAATAAGAATGTGTAATAGTTATTCATCGAAGATTACAAAACGTTTCTCTTAGGGCGCTTTCAAATCAGACGCTTGTAGAACCGTTTCAGTGTCACGACTGTGGCGCGGCAGCCGCGTATCTGGGGTGTTTCAGTCATTTTAAACTCACTAAACTTATTGTAACTACAAAAGTGGCTTGCTTGGATTTAGTAGAGGCGCAGAGCCTTGAACACCTTCGTAAATTTGCCTGCTTATCGGTATTGTACAGGATATATCATGGAGAGTGTGCGATGGAATTGCATAATTTGATTCCGCCTTCCCCTTCCCATCATCAGGCGCGTGGACGTGGGCTAGGGTTCCTAGGGGTTATTCCCAGGATGCGCACGAAGCCTTTCGCGTCCACATTTCCTGTCTACGAATTTATTCACCGAATGTTATAACTTGGACCTTTTCAAGGCGAGAGTGAATAGGCATTATTTAGGCGTGCATGCTACATCGTCGACCTCATCGTCACTTTCCATCTGGTGAGATGGAGGTCAAATGCGCATTTATTTTTTGTATATAAAAAAATGGGCGTGTTAAGACAGTGTCGCTGCAACTGTGCTCCTAATTATACGAAAATCAGTTGTGGCGCAGCTGGTGCGATGTTGAAGGGTACGTGTGAATTACATGGGACTTGTCAACTTATGTCTCAGCGTGACGGGCGCAGTGGCAGAGCCCCACAGATTTTTACGATGTAAGCTCTGAGCTGCATTGCAACGGTCCTTCTTCTTATCGTATAAACGTCATACACTGTAAAGCTTGCCATCGTGGTGATAGGATTTGCCAAATAGGCGTAAGGTACTCGCCAATTGCTGCGAAGTGTGCGCCAGATGTACCTACAGAAAAGGAATGTTACGTTGTTCGGGGAGGCTCCTTTAGTGCTCTCCTTTGCAACTATTACGGTCGTCCTATTACTAGGTATCAATAAAAAAAGACGATACTTGTTCTTCTATTATAGTCTATCTACTATAATAGCAGAACTATCATCTTTTTTAAGTCTGTATACTACAGTCTACAGTCTGTAGTCTACAGACTAACCCGGATACAGTATCAGATCAAGGATACCATAATTAGAATGTTATGGGATTTCCATAATTCATCCAATTTCAAGTCAATCGGTTAAGTGAAGTAACATAATATTCATTTTATAACTGAGCTCACTTCTTTGCGTTACGCATCCGCTCGGGGGAGCTGCGGGCGGTTATGTGTGACTTTCGGGCCGTAGCCCGGTGAACACACTAAAGCCCAGCGATTAACACCACCGCCAGAGGGTGGCGACCCTGGATCCGCTTACGCATACTACAGGAACGCCTCGGCGAATGGCGCGCATGCAGCGTGTCTTCTTAGCCTTCAGAGCACACTTGTGAGCTCCATGACTGCACTCACTACGCAAACTGGTACAAAAGTTGACGATCTTTAAACGGCTGAACAGATGTTCTACGAACAGCTAAATATCAACCCAATTAAATTAGGCTTCCCGAAAAAACGATAGGAGATCTGGCCATTCGTTTGGGAGCTACGATGTCACGGACAGATACAGATAAAGGCTCCGAACTTATAAATCCTCTATTTTTGCGTTGGGGATTAAAAATTGGTTCTTGTCCAACTTCGAGGTGTATAAAAGAAACTTTTGGGTAAGTGGACACTACTTTTCTCGTTCCACGATTAATCGTATTTCACATCAACTAATCGCGGATCACAAAACTTGATATCCGATTCGCTAGCCAATGAAATCGTTACAAGTGTTACCGGACCGAAATATTATTATCTGGTCGTTAAGTGAAGATGGAGTAAATAAATCGATAGGAATTATTAAACTTGTAAAATTTAAACAACATATGTAATATCAAAAAAGCGAATCTGAAGGTGCTTTTCCATCAGCGAGGTGAGATGAGACGAGGATTGAAAGTGTGGCAAAATTTCAATTCTCTCGTAGCGTATCTTCGGTGGAAATGGTCTGGATTGACGAGGATGGGCGAGGCAAGAATTGGAATATTTGTTGATGTGATAGATATTGAACCGTATTGCAGCCTACATAAAGTGTGATACTCTGCAACGGAAATATCTACGCGAGAAATCGCGCGAGCTCACGATGGCTGTTAATATCAGTCGCGAGAATGTTTGGTACTTCCCGGGAACACCCAGACCAGAACCAATTTAGAAAAGTACATTTCTCAAATTGGTCCTACCGGAATTGAACCCGGAATCTTCTCATCCCACGGTGCAAACATTTGGGCCACTGAGGTCGTCTCAAATGCTCGATTTACATTTTCTTAAGAAAATAAACATATCACTGCTACTGTATAAAACACCTAATATTGTAGCTAAGTATTTAAAAAACACCGTAATTAAACTATTAATTTACTTTTGACTTCCCTGCAAAAGCGAAAAAACTCAAGGTAAAAATGCCTTTGTTCATTTACCTGCAAACATGTCAAAATGCATACGCAATGTGCATTTTAAACTTGTTTGCGTATAAGGAAGGTACGGTATGGCACTTAACTAAAATTGAACAATGACTGCACTTGCCTACGCGAGTCTTTTGCATCTGCCTGTCAGGGTCAGCCGGTTTGGCTGGTTTCTTTTAGGGTTACATTGAGAAATTATTTCAAGTTATCTTCTCTCTTTCGTGCGATTTTCACTTATAAAAAACTACCAATATCGTCTTATAGGAAAAAAAGTAGAAAGGTATGAGGGGTAAGCAGTCTCTTTGTGTGTTATAACTGCGGTTTTACCACGGATATCTGCTGGCCAAGGTGACGGTCAGCGTTGCCAATGTTGCGACTTTGTTGTTTTTTTAATTATTCAAAGGAAGGGACGAACAAGTCGTGCGCCTGCCGGTAAACGACAAATCGCATAGATCTGAGGTACACTGCCACTGAGCCCGTCATCCTGACATACATAGACATAGGTTTTAAAGTCTCATATGCCTGTAATATCACCAGTATCCTTACCTTTTAAAACCGGAACGCAGCAATGCACACATTACTGCTTGGCGGCAGAAATAGTAGGTAGGTAAGGGACTTGTCAAGTTATGTCTCAGGTTGACGGGCGCAGTGGCATTTCCCCTCAGATCATTGTGACTTAAAGCTCTGAGTGGCACTGCAACTGCTATGGACAGGCGTGTCGCTTAACACCAGGCGTACGACTTGTTCGCCCAATCACTTGGTATCATAAAAAAGATGTTTTTGGGTTTAAACGGGTTTTCTGTCTTAGAATAAATTTTCTTAGAAATCGTCACTTACATCCATTAGCGTTGTGAGGGAACATGTAACCAATTACAGCACACAATGTAATAAGTGCAAAACGTATCACCTAGTCATTTCGACAACTTTCTACTCGCTCGTGTGTACAGGAACAACAACGGTCCAACATCACGATGCGGTTGCGCAATACAAGTTGCGGAAGCTTCCTTAGATTGTAAACAATGTGAGTATTGTTGCAACCTATGAAATATACGTTTTTAACTTTGATCAAGTGGTTATCTACTTACTTCCCGATCGTGAAGTCAAGAAGATTACGATGTATACGCTGATAATGTTGACTGCTCCTCCACTGAAATCTAAAGGTTTTGTCACTTCACCAGCTTAAGTATTATAGCAGGCCTCCAATGGAAGTCAGCTTAAAAAATATTGTTGAGTTTAGGACGCCACTGGAGATAGGTAATTGTAATCAATTCACGTACGATGGTAAATAGTATCGTTGTTTCACGACATATTTCTTGCTTTTTAAAACCTTAAAACTAAATTTTACGAAGTCAAAGAATTATTTATTCCATAGGTGACATAAATTTACACTTGAAAACGTCACTTTTAAGCTGCTTTTGTGTAGTGTACAAATCATTGGTTTTCAAGAGTAGTGGCCTAAAGTAGGATATTTCATGTTTTATCTTTTTACACAACATGAATGAGCTAATTTTATTGTGAGAAAGACTTCTTAGAAATCTAGATTTAGATTTAGAAATGGAGCTTCTTATTGTTTAAAACAATCACGTGACGACGACGGCGGCCTGTATACTATTCGTCGAACTGTGCATTTTAAATATTCTACAGCTGCTTTTAAACCATTTTCCTTATTAAATAGGTGATTTTGAGATAAGCTGCTATTCAAGAAAGTCGTCGACTTGTATGCCGCAAGCCTTTACATGTAATTATATGATTTAACGTATTAATTTATACGGAACCGGCTATTGTCTGTAAGAAAGACTACTGCTGACGATTGTAAAACAATTTACAAGTTCATCTGGGGTCTTCTTCGACTTAAAGTTTTATTTATAAAAGTCAACTTTTAAGTGTTCAAGGCCACAGGCGGCGTCGTCAAAAATTTAAACAATTTCATGTATCTTTAACAAGCTTTTGAACTTCAATACAAGTGGCATTAATTTTCAAAAATACAATTGTTATAATTATTCATATAAAGAGCAAACATAAACAATAATCCCTTCGATCTGACAGGACCAGAATCATTCAAACTAAACTACCACGTTTGTGTTTAGATTTTTATTTAGATTTTAATTTTATATTAATAAGGTTTATATCTTTTGCAGTCATTAGTCGCAGCGCTCGCGATGACAAAAATATGACTTCACGGTTCTCACAATATTAGCTATTGTGATAAAATTTTAAAATATTATCGCACGAATTTGAGAGCTAAATGTGGGTATAATAGCTTTATCGAGGTGGCTAGTGTAAGCGGCGGTTCATATGAACATTGTTATCTTCATTAATCCTTTTTAGCATTCCTCTAAGTATCTATGTCCTTGAGTGAACATTAGCACGTAACAATTAGGCAAACACAATAATTAATAAGTAATAGTATTCATCATCATTACGAATACATTAAAATTGAGTCGCATTTCTATTGATATTTCACCTAAATTAGTTCCTTTGATAAATAGTCTTGTAACTACTCAGCGGGAACTCACCGGAATTAAAGTATAGAGTAAAGCTTGATGCAGAGCAGAATAAGAAGGTTTTTATATATAAATAAAAGGAAGGCTATTTTGTAATTCCTTTCTGTTTTATTTGTGACAAAAGGTAAAGGTTCCAAAGTTACGGTAGTATATTTAATACGGTGGTTTCCATTAATATTAGACATAACTTGTTGATGACTTTACAGTCAGCCGTCGAACCTGTAAGTGGCCGGCAAAGAGCTTTGTATGAAAAACCAAACACTATACACGGTTTAAATCCGAAAAAATAGTTTCATTTCCAAGGTTGATTATGACAACTAAAGCTAACATTTTGCAAACAATTTGACTGTAGCCTTTTTTGAGGGTGAATGTGAGTGAATGAAATTCTTTCTGTTAGTCTACCCATGGAATCTATAGAGCGTTGGTTTGATTGAAAACAAATATATTTACGCGCCGACGCAAAATGATTATCTTACTGGTCTGCCACACGAAGATCCCGGGCTCGATTCCCGGGCCGGAAGAAATATTTTTATGGCCTACATTTATTTTTCTCGTGACTTAGGCCGTAATTTGTAGTTGCCTATAAGTGTGACCGCGATACAGGGCTTAATAATGGCCCTTAGTGCAACACTAAGCACTAATAATGACCCCTATTATTTCCAATCGTGTTGCAAACGCAAAAAGCTAAGAACTCAACGAATTATTTATTTGTCACCACAATACAATACAATAAAAGTAATATTAGTACTCTTATAAACTATGATATGCATGTTGTGGGAAACTAATTTCTAAACTAGGCTCACGGCGCGTATTTCAGAATACTAGGTGTAAATTTTTTCGATAACTATATTACTGAAACCGTGAGAACTAGAAAATAGCCTAGCCGTAATAGCCTGTATATTTTCAATGAATAGAAATGACGTCAACATGACTTCGACGATATATATTATCTATACCGATAGCCGACTGTCTCTAGCTACTTGGAAAGGATCTGTCGTCCAATTTGAACTTCGGCAGATACATAGAATGATAGGCCAAATATGCATCCAGAAAGTTTGGCATCCT
>NW_020653945.1:5124028-5156827 GCF_003589595.1 Hyposmocoma kahamanoa
AATGCAAAGGTGTTAAGAAAAGTGCAGTAAAAAATAATCTTATTAAAGATAATATGATGAGGAACATCGAAGAATATAGAGGCAATGTAACACCTAGACGAAGTTGTTTTGATCAAAGAAGGGAATAAGTCGTATAATAACGGCGTATAATATATATAGGAACTTATAGATAGGGTGTTGAATAGAGGTTGGTGATTACATTACAGATAAAAGACGAGCTCATAAACAGGTACATACTTACATATCGACATTACAAAAAAATATATGCCGGTCACCGTGCTTCAAGGAGACTACCCTAGGATTATACAGAACCGTGATGTTGGCGGTGGTGATAAACAGTGGCCACCCCAAGAGAATAAAAAAGTGATAAAGGTGTGCTTATATAAACAGGTCACACTAAGTGCAGTAAAGTGACAGTAAGTGTCATGTTACAAAGAGAAAAGTTGTGACTTAAACTTTTGAATTTAAGCAAATTTATTTTACTATAGTAAATATATAGAGCGCATATAATATTTTGAGAAACAATAAATTCATTTCTGACCATTTATAGTATTTTTTTTATTCATTCCGGAAACTTATAATGCGCCCACGTGTAGCTTGCTACAGTTTATTTGGATGGGAAAGATTGGTGGTAGGAGGAATGTAGGTCGCAGAAAGAAGGTGTGACTTGATAATATTAAAGAATGGACAGGAGTTGCGAATTCAAACAACTTCTGTACTTATGTACTTAAGTAATAATAATAACAATAACGCACACACTCACCATAGCCCTGCACTAGGGAAACCCTGTGTCGCGGGTGCTATGAACACACACATAGACAACCACAAATTACACTCAAACTCACGAGAGAAATAAATGTAGGCCATACAAATACTTCTCCCGGGCCGGGAATCGAACCCGGGACCTCTGCATGGCAGTCCGGCATGGTAACCGTTCGGCCACAGAGGTAGTAAGTACATGAATTTGAGGCCTTTATAATATTGGAATTAAAAATTAAGTGGTCCAACAGTAGCAACTTTATCCAACACCTCGCGCCAGACCCAGTACAATATGCAGAATTGCTAGCCAAGCTTTACTAGTCGGAGAGGCACTACACGAAGAATATTTTTTTAATATACAGTTAATAGAAATGAAATTAAATAAAAGAATTTGTTTCAGACAGATATAGTTGCATGTCTGTGTGGTCACTAACATAATGTAGTAGAAAGCAAAGTGTACATTTTCATGAACAAGGATGGACATCTAATTCCTAAGGATCGGGCTAGCCATCCTTTCTGCTACCGCCTTAAGAAGACTTGTTGTAGTCTCTCACTCTGGCCAACAGGGACGCCTCTCTCTTGCGAACGACTGCCTGAAAACTGTCATCATAGCCACGAACATCCCTGAGGCAATACAGTATCGAGGCCGCCCCAGCAGTCTCCTGAGGGCGTTGTTGTGTTGGACACGCAGGGCACTGTATGCTTTTTTAGTGAAAAAAAAAAGTTAAAAAAGCATACAGTTTGACAATATGTATTGAAAGCATTGACTTACAAATAAATGGACGACGGGTCTAATATAAAAACCACGAAAAAAATGTCCCAAGTCAACCTATTCGAAATTTAAATTGTAATGTCATCGCAGTATCGCGCTGTCAGTAGAACAAATGAAGACTAAAGCGGAGTGTCGCGCTCTGTATACGATTTTAGCGCCTTACAAGTGCGGACACTTTTTAGCGCGGACCCGACGTCCATTTAATTGTAAGTCAATGATTGAAAGGGGTGGTTTTAACCTCGTATGAATACAGTGCAAACCTGCAAATATTACACCACAGCGCACTGTGTCCCTCTCCAGGTCAACATCGTCTGTCAAATTTTCCGTAACCTAGTGACCTAGATACTTGAATTTAGTCACTCTCTCGAGTTCATTGCCGTTTAGAGTGACCGGTGGCGCTGAATAGGTTTTGTTTTGGTTTTTGAATTCACTCTTTTTAACATATTTTTTTAATAAAATAGAGCAATTATAACATATTTTTAGAAAAAACAAAACAAAATCGCAATGGCAATGATAATGCGAAAGTAAGCCGATAGGCATGTCAAAAAAGTTTATGACTCACCATCAGGGGTGGGTCGGACAATAAATAATAAATGATATCGAATCTATTTGGATCAAAGGAATTTTTCTTTATGTTTGTTCAATATTTGTATCAATGATAATTAGTTTTCCTGTCGTTGAGATAATAATTATATCTTCTAGGGGGTATTTCTACCCTCCAACCCTGTGTACCGCACTACGCGTGACTGTAAAAAGCACAAGGCCAGTGTTGTCAGAAAGATGTTAATTTAACAACCACGTAAGGAACCTACATAAAATTTTAATATCCGCCCTCGGGAAATTAATTGCACGGGAAAAGATAATGAGAGCTTTTCGTCATTTAGGTTAGCGTTTCTAATTATTATTACTGTTTAGTGATATGTTCATTTTCGTGAAATTAAATTTTTTACTGTCATAAACAGCGGCACTGAAAGCCGCAGATTAGAAACGGTTATATGTAGAGCGGTCACACAACGCTCGCGATTTATAGGCGATTGTATTGATGCAAAAGCACGATTGCATCGATGCAAACGCACTACTGCGGCTATGCAGTAGCTTGTTTAACACAGTTCTTGTTCATTAGGTGCGAAAAATCTGTATAGGTTTATGCAAATTGTTTTGTTTTGTTAATTGTAAATTTAAAAGTGAAATTAATAAATACCAAACGTGCATCGCGTTTGCAAAGCGATTGTATCGCTACTGCACCGCGACTGAAAGGCTGCCGACGCGCTCGTAAAAATTGCCGTAAAACCATTCTTATTTAACAAGTTCCCTGTCCCCCATACAAGGCAATTATATTGGACCTCAAGTCCACCGAGTTTCTACAAAGAGTTTTTTTAATGCTTTCTTCTTCAAAAATCAATATTAGACTATACAAAAATGCTATATTTTTTTAACCGACTTCAAAAAAGGAGTAGGTTCTCTGTTCGACTGTGTTTTTTTGTATGTCTGTTACGCGATAACTCCGGTATTTGTGAACCAATCTTCATGATTCTTTTTTTGTTGGACCTTCATAGTAGTCCCATTTAATTTTGAAGAAAATCATCCACCTCTAAGGGTGGCTGTTCACGCATGAAGATTCATTTTTATAAATAGCGCCTAAATTTTATTATAAGGAGCACTTATTTTAATGGTTGATTTTGCTATTCTCCAATTCAAGGCGTTTTTGTCTCAATATACATATCTCAATATACAATAGTAGAGAGAACCGATTTTTATTATCTCCTGTGTCAAAGCCCGTATAGTGGCGAACTAGGGATGAATCCGGGTTTGCGCACTTTCCGGTAACCGATTTCAATAAAACTTGGTAATTATATAAACTTCAGTTCAAGTTTTATGCAAAAAGTTCTGATACTAATATATAACAGATATCACGTTCATAGAGAAAAGGGTGCTTGAAGTTGCATGGAGAAATAAATCGCATATGACTCATGGACTTATTTCAGAACGTTTCCATGAGTCATATATGACTCGTTGAACAGGGAAGTTGTTAAATAAATTGTTATACGGGGTGTAACAAAATAGAGTACTGAAGAACTTTAGCAAGAAATTAAATTTCTCTTCGAATTTATACTTTTCAAGCAAACACCCTCGTCATTTTGCAGAAATTTAAAAGCTAATATTTGTCACTTTGAAGTCTGTAAAACCATAACCAGAATTAGTACTGTTTCAGTGTTCAAACGCCGTCGATTTAGCCATCATGGTGGATTTAGACACTTTGTCTCGTAGGCGAAAGATGCTTCTTCTGGCTCAATATTTATCCGCGTTCCATCATAAAGTGGATGTTGACATAATGTCTAAGATTGATCTGCTGGTGCTCACGTGTATACCTTGCGGTGATGAGGGTGCAGTGGCCCCGCGCCGCCGACCGCGGCTCTTACGCAGGCCCGTCACTCGTACGGTACATGCCGCAAACGCGTCTACCGTTCGCGCTGTCCGCCTGATCGGGGACATACTCACTCAGTGATCACATTGACATATTCGCTCATAGCGTTGAATATATATATAGGAAGAGTTGTAAATTTTTAGAATTAGAATAGTTTAGTTATGGTAGTTTAGTAATACCATAATTAAATATATTTATAATTATCTGTTTATGACATGTTAGTGTGTTGGCTATTTAGCTGTAAGTTTACAATGTAAATGAAAGAATAAATAAATAAATCAGGGCACATCTTTAATTACAACATCTTAATTTCGTTATCTACTGTTACAAAGTTTTTGTTTTTTTTTTCGAAGATATATAATTGCGTTATATAATTTGCATGATCAAAAAACAAAAGAATGCGCTTGAAGAATAACTCTTTGTGTTGCAAATATCGCGGGTAAATAGCATTAATTTAGACAACTTTCAAATCGCTCTCGATTCGGAAACAAGGTCCGTTCGTTCCTTCCTTTCTAAACAGAGATGGTCCTACGGCAAGGTCGCTGGACGATGGTTAGTGGTCACCATTAAGTATGGTACGATGGTATAAAATGTGAGCAACTAGCGAGAAGCTAATCGTAGAAGCGGTAAATTTTACAGGGTGCTATAAAAAGACGTACTTAATTACTTATATCTATTTATATTTTGAGATAAACGATCATGACGCTGAACAAAAAGCCAGATATAAAAAAAAACAAAATTTTTTTCTATTTCCATTATGTGTAGCAGCGATGACAAACTTATTTTAAAATTCAATATCTAGCAAACCTTCCATAGACTTGAACAAGGCAGTGGTCGAATGGAGACTGTGGGGCGAGAAACAAGAGGAAGACCACAGATGCGCTGGTTCGACGATATTAAAGGACTAGCGGAAAGATAGTTGTTAGAAACTGCTAAAGAACGGGAAAGATGGCATAAACTTAAGAAGAAGTAGAAGAAGAAATTTTTGTATGATAGTGAAGTCTGAGAACAAGTCAGAAAAAGTCATGGAACAAAAGTTATCGTTTATGATGTTAGTAATATTATTAAATATTACATCTTTTTATGGTTCCTTAGGGTCGAGTCAAAAATAAAATTTTTTATAGCGGTTACACGCTTCATGATCACTAGCTGAAAAAGTAAAAGTAATGACGTGGTAAGAAATCCGTGACTCTACTCCTTTTTTTTACAATTAGACAAAACGTAAACAAAGAAAAAGAGATTGTAAACCTTTTTCTCCACACTGTAAATTACAGTAAAGGAAAAAGATGAAATCTAGCATAGTTTAAAAATACGAAATGTATTTTTTCTAAAAGCCAAATACCTTTAACACTACAATGATTATAATTATTAATACAAAGATCGAACACTCAGAAAAAAATCCTTCGATCCGGTCGGATTCGAACCGACGTCTTCTTGCATATCGTGCCAGACGATATACCAACTAAGCCACGGAATGACCCAACGGACCTCACGAATTTTTCTATGTGCTTGCGTCGTGTCTTTGTACTTGGTCTTTCAACGACTTTTTAGTCGTAGCGCCATCTATGAGAAATCTATTGCAGATTTATCGCCCAGTTAGTACCTTTACAGCTACAAGTCCTGGCGAGAGATGTCGCTATTCATTGTATTAATTAAATTCCGAATCCGACCGGATCGAAGGAATTTTTTCTGAGTGTTCGATCTTTGTATTAATAATTATTACAAACTAGTGGAGTAATTTCACAAAAAATAATTGAATATCAATTCAATAAAAATTTAATTACTACAATGATTATTATAAATATGTTTGAGAATTATGCTTTACGGCTTTTTAACGCTTTTTGTTTTTTTTTATAATGCTAAGAAAAATGATATATAGTAACAATGCTTTGTGAATAATTTCAAAAGTCTTAAAATCTACATTATGAGAAAATGGAGAATCTCCACTAAAATCTTCAAATATATGTTAATTAAATAAAGCTGCATGCACCACCTACTTTACGTAATAAATAATATTAATAACAATGTGTCAGACAACTACACCCTATACTATAGTACCACAAAAACGGAATTCACTCCGGACCCGCAGCAATTTAGAAAAGTTCACTTTTCAACATAATCCTACCAGAAATCGAACCGTTTTCCTGAAGTACTATAAGAAAATATGAATTATGTATCGTTTTTATTTATTTTTTTGCATTAGACAACACCACATACGTTGCTCTGATCCAAAGTAAGTAGCTAAAGCACTTGTATTTTAATTACCACTACGTAAATAAATAATTACAAAATAAGCTTAAGGTTTATAAATTGTAATCCAAATAAGTGAAACAAGCGCCACAGTCAGAAATAGCCGAATCGGTGGGAGTTTCCCACCATTGTAACGACCGTTGAGCTTACGCACCTTGGCCGACATCTTGAAAGCAGTTTATCTACGCGAACAAAAGGTCCAGCGACGTTACTAGCGATTTTAATTCAATAAGATAGCCTTGAGGCTTGTGGCTCATGTGTGGTTTTAAGTTCCATACTTAAGGTGAATTGGTAATCGTGGTTGCGTAGGCTTTGAAGCGTGTGAGGTAGGTGCGGAGAAATTTGTAACACGACATTTAAGGCAGTATTCCAAAGAGGAGGCGAGACGAGACGAGACGAGGATTGAAATTTGTGTGACAAAATTTCTGTTCACTCCTTGCCCATCTTCGGTGGAAATGTCTGGATTGACGAGGATGGACGAGGCGAGATATGAAATATTTGTCAATGTAAAATTGAACCGTATTGATGCCTATATTAAGTACGGTAGAATACTCTTTAAAGGAAATACGACGACCGTGCGGGTACTCGCGAGAGCACTTAGAAATGGTCAGCATTTACACCGAAATGGGGTAGGAGAAAATTGAAATTTTTATATTTTTTTATAATATTGAAAAAATTATTTCCAAGTGTTCGAAATACGTTAAAACATCTATTTTGAACCTTAGTGCACCTTAATGTGACAGACAAAAGAATTAAACAGATAATAAAATGACTAAGTGAATTTACTGACTAATGGGATGTGTGTCTATTTCGGAAAGCATACTTTCAGACTGAGTTTGAATGGAGACAGACAAAACCCGACATAGAAAAGAAACCTTTCTCTTGTCTGCTGACTACGGCACTATTATAATATTAGTGTGCGCGATGGTCATGCTCGCTCGTGTTGAGATAATTTGTGTGGCATCGTTTCCGAGAAACAGTAAAGTAAGGCTCAATTTAGATTGAGGTGGAACGGAATGGATGCAAATTTTTGTAACGATCGCATTTAAAGCAGCTTTATGTCTGTAACGTAAAAACTAGACACGAGTAAAAAACAGGTCATGAATCTTCCGGAGGATTCTCGCGCAGTTTTAGGAGTTCCAGAAAGTATTGTATCGTATAAGTACTAAAAATAATCTAGGACAATACATAGGTATTGTCCTAGACAGTTCATAAAAATCTACAAAATATAACCTTGTAACAACGTGCACTAATTTACGTATTTCATAGATTATTTTAATAAGCCTTGCTTTTAAATGAATAGCTTTTGTTTAAGTAAATACATTTAATTAAAGTAAAAATAGCACTAAATCAATAGTTATTTATGAGAAATGAGCGGACAAACGTGTTTTTTCAATAATTTAGTTTTCATGACAACGTGCAAAAGTTACTTCATTACACTGCATTTGATAGAGATAATGTATATCGATAGAAAGTTTTCTAATCTAAATTTAATGAAAAAATGTATCGTATGAATACACATTCATACATAAAGTATGAATTTTAATCGTACTGACATGTCAGAGAAATAAAACTATGTGAGAATCTTCGCTTCAAAAATCAAATACACTAAAATCTATCGACTTTACCTCATTCCTATGACAAGCGTCAAATGAAGTGTAGGATCATCCTAGTTGTTTGTGTTGAGAATACTAAGTTTGTACGTTACACAATTGACGTAAAGTTCGCTTTGTTATGTTGTACAATTTCATACAAAACTTCACTTCTATTCTGTTTTGCGGTAATGTAAACCTAAGGCCGTTCTTGAGTCGTCCTCAAAAATTCATTTAACCCATTCACGGCCAGTACTTAAAAAGTACCGCACACAAAAATGTCACTACTTTTCTTTGTGCCGCATGCCGTAGTACTTATATTGATTGAATATTAAATATTCAATGAAAATCATTGAATTATAATAATAATAAAATATTATTATTTATTTATTGAATTTTATTAGTACGTTGTTAATACTTCTCTACGGAGAATAGTGTTGCACGATTTTTTTGTTTTGAATTAATTATATATATATTAATTATATTTATATTAATTATATATATATATAAATTATTTATATATTAATTAGTTATAATATACCTCTGAATCGATCCACGGATCGGATCGTTTGCTCTTAAATCGATCTCATAAAAATCGTTTCAAAATTTATAATAAATAAAATACCTTTATTAAAGTCTGTTCCAATCCATTTTGAACAAAATGTAAGCAAAACTGTTTGGTTAAAATTTTAAAGCAATCACTCAATAAATAGAATAAATAACACTTTCACGTATACTTTGAATATTTCGACTTGATACTTCATCACTTTTCCAACAGTATTCATTTGAATAGCATCATAAAATCGTATTTGAAAAATGGTAGTCCAAAAATGAGGTTATTTTTCAACCATACAACTATGACTTGTCTATGGTTGTTTAGTGCTGTACGAAAAAAAACATTCGGTTCATAAAATTAAAGCTTTTGTAACCGAATACTAAATCGAAGATTTCAATCACAATCGAACGAGTATCCGCATAAGTATAAGGATTTGAAGGAGGATTTAAAATTAATATTTCGGAAATTTTAAATATGCATAAATAGGTTATGTAAGGAAAACCGCTAATACGACTCACTAGGCATAACAATTAACCATCACTAAATCGTCTATGGTCGGGTTTGTGACTCGTTTGTTTACTTTTTGTTCAAAATGGATTGAAACGAAATACACATGATTTGATTGTCTTAATAATATGTCAATATTTTTTTTTGCATTTCACAGATGCTTTTCATATAACGTACGTTACATGAATGTCATATAACGTAACGTCCAAAGCATTGTCCTCCTCTTTATTTTTCGTTTCGTATTTGACGAAATCATTAATAAGATGAGACTTTTGCTTAAATTATGAATACGATTCGATTCACCTTAATTTTGAATCAATTCACTTAAAAATCATATTGAAATTAATCGATTAAAAAAAATCGTGTTTTTTAGTAAAAAGTTGGATTTTTTAGATCCATACACGAAATGGGGTACCCCGTACCATATTCTGATATTAAATTACAAATATTTAATTTTACATTACTGTCCATTAATGGGTTAAGGAGATAGGCTTCTATGTACATTCATGATTATAAAAACTCCTGTTGATATTCAAAGTTTGCCATAACATGTGACGGTGAAATTTTTTTTGTGAAACAGAAACTTTATACAAAAGATTATTATTCAGCTTCTGAGTCCTTGGATGACAAAGCTGCGTGGTCGTCACCCATTTAGCTTTTTAATATTGTTTCTATTTATGATATTTGGTCATAATATTGCGAATGATAAATATGAACATTTGTACTAAAGTTTCTTATTCATTCTTCTGATACGAGGTAGACGCCTTGTAGTGTTTTACCTATCGATTTAAGTATATTTTTATAGCGATAATTTTAAATTTTAATTTTAGAGGTCAATAATTTTGCTACTACAAGATTTTGAAGTCAAAATGAATCGATTAAGGTAAGACCGTTTCATTGTCAACCTGTGTGTAAGAAAAAGGTACTATTGTACCTTTTTACTATATTTACAGACACTTTCCTTTGGGATATGAACTTTCATACAATGCACAATTTTATTTTATAAGAAATGTGCGCCGACAGTAAACTCATCGTCGTCGGCAGCGTGATCGGCGTGAAATCGTCGCTTCTTATTCAGACGTTAAAAGAAAACATTAAAGTATTGTTTAAATCAACATTTGTATTAATTTTCAACGCTTTTGTTTTATATTTTAATTTGTACTTGAGCACGTACGCGAACTGTTGCGAATTACAATTAAGTTAAAGAATGTTTGTAAAAAAGCATTGAAATAAAAGTAAACGCTCTTAATATTGACGTACGCTCAATTTAAATTTAATATAACAGGATACGCGTAGACAGTTATCAGTAGTAGTACTGCTCCCTGTGTATTCATTTAGTGCATGTCATATACATTTACCCTTAGAATAATAACGCATAGAAACCTAGTCCGCACACGCTAAGTGAGGCAAATTGAAGCGCGCCCAATGGGCCTACACGAGCGGGCGGGCCTTCAGTGCTCAAGGTCAACTTGCACCGTGAACAGATCAAGAATTTTAGCTAAAAATGACGAAATGTGCGGTAAATGAGTGTAAAAATACGTCAGACAAACATAAAATAGATACTAACATCACATTCCACAAGGAAGTAACGCGTTTCAACTTGTATTTTTATATAAATATTCACTAAAACCGAAAATTAACCTACTACTAAAACTAGCCTACATGAATTTGATTTTTGCCTCACTTGTGACAGTTCGTTTGATATGAAACTATCATTCTATGCGTTATTATTCTAAGCATTTACCTATTTCCGTCGTCAAGCAGTAATGTGAGCATTACTGCGTTCCAGTTTTGTAGGTTTCTGATGAAATTACAGGCACATGGGACTTGTCAATTTATGTCTCAGAGTGACGGGCGCAGAAGCAGTGCCCCTCAGATTTTTGTGATTTAAAGCTCTGAGTGGCACTGCAACTGTCATTGACACGCGTGTCATTACCACCAGGTGCACGATTTATATTCGTCCCGTCGCTTGACATCATAAAGAAGACAGTTAAGTACAAGAAACAATTAACACAAAAGTAAAAAAAAAATTGGCTATGCCGATTTTACGCCGGTCTAACAAATCGGTGGCGGCGGCGTTCACTTTTTCAGAAAAGAAAGTAAGTATATTAAATATAATAAAACATAAACATCGGAAAATAGCGGAAGGGTAGGTAAGATTTATTATGGGTGACAAAGCCCTTTGTGACCCTTTGATCATTGTTGAGGTGACTTGCGTTCGTTTTTCCTTTTAGAAGAATAGTGTTTTGACAGTATTGTCCTTTATTTTCTTGGCAGTGAATAAGAGCATTTATCTAGATCATCACCTATTATGTAACGTACTGGAAAATGTTTTAAGAAATATCTTTCATTTCTTCATAAAATATGAAAAAAAGAGTTCTTTAATGCAACAAATTCCAAACATTTGTATTAAAATGCCGAGAAAATACATCTCTTAATTTTGAAGTAATAGATAATCGGCCAATAATCAGAAAAAAATGAAATACAGTTAGAAAGAATGTTTGTACAATAAAAATGATCTTTCGATTCATATTTTTATTTTATATGAAACTATACATATGTGTGTGTAATGTGCGTTTATAAGTTAACAACGTCTAAAAGGTCAATGCCTTCAACGGTTGAAGATCATTCAAGTGAAGGAAATCACCCTGCGAAAGTTAAATGGAGCATGCAGACATGAAATGCTGAATTAAACTCCTTTTTTTATTACTACACAAATTCAAATTTTTTAAAGAGCATAGTAAAAATCAAAGGAATTATTTTAAAACACGGTTAATGGTTGGAAAAGTTCGTCATCAAATATAAATAGTGGAAGCTCTTGAAAGTTTTTACTTACATTTTAATTCTTTTCTAAATAATGCAAAGAAATTTATGCATATTATTAATTTTTGTTTGACGAAAGCATCACTTTGAAAAAACTTTCAAAAAAGATTTATAATAACGCCTGTTATTTTTATTAAAGCAAAAACGTACATAACGATTGTGAATACAATAATAACACAGGCACTTTCAAAACTCGCTGGCCAGAACGTAATTATTAGTATACCAAAATCAAGTCTAAAGTTATTGCCACAAATACCTATATGAACATGTTGTTTACTTCTTACTTATTAACGCTTACTATATGACCAATCGGCTTTATTGTTGCTTAATACAAAATTGAAAACCAACTATGTTTGCATTTTCATAAACCTTCCTAACTGAACTAGATTCTTTGCAGGTTTCCAGATGATTATGATGGGCTATTAAAGCTAATGCAGCCAACATTATCGCAATTTCTGATAATAAATCAATGAAACGTTCCCGTAAAGACTAAATATAGCTCACATGACGATGTAGGTCACAATATTAACGTTTTATAATGGCTATGTCTGAGTTTTCATTTCGCCATTAACAACTGATTCGAGTTTAGTGGAGAACAATGAATGAATATGTCGCTATAAATCATTTTGATCATCTCTTTAAAATTTTAAATGTAGTTATCGCGTTCTGCATCAACTATGTATATAGTTAAGAGGCCAATCACTTGTGTAAGTTAAGATCAAGCGGTTTAGGTCTTTACTATTACATAGCGGTCTTACATAAAATATACGATACACCTAAGGATATTGCCTAAAGAATGTGCCAATATACGATAGGATGCACTTACATAATTTTTATATAAAGACATTTCTCTTTAAATAGGTTAGTACCTATTTAAATTTATTTTCTGTAGTCAGAGAACCTGCTAAATTTTGGTTTTCAACTGAAGTCCTGTAATTATTACATTCATATATATCCCAAAAATTTGCAAATTTCCCGCGCCGCCCGCTGCCCGCACGTGGGTGCTTGTCAACGTCGGATCTGTGTCCAATTTTCTCCACCTGTTCTTATTATATTCATAATAATTTACAGCACGCGGATTGCGAGACGCGAGTGGCGTCTCACTCACCTCTTTAAATCTAGACTCGCGTTGAAATACATCGCTTTAAGTGACACGCCTGTCCATGGCAGTAGCAGTGCCGCGCAGAGTTTAATGCTAACTGCAAAGATCTGAGGGGCACTGCAACAGTGCTCGTCACCTTGAGACATAAGTGGACAAGTCCCATGTGCCTGTAGTTTCACCAGTGCCCCTACCTTTCAAAACCGAAATACAGTAATGCTGACATTACTGCTTGGCGGCAGAAATAAGTAAGCCGGCAGTATTTCCCTAGACGAACTCTTTCACAAGGACCTCTACTGCTACTATATACCTTTATCACACATCTTTGTCCTCTTCTGTAAAAATAACATGTGATCTCTAATGGACAAGGCGTTATTGGTTGGAAAATATATACAAAGTGAGTTGCGTAATCTATGCATTTATCGGATGCATATCAAACGAAGCATCTATAGGATAGAGAGATTGTATTAATACTACACTACGTTCATTCATGTTTTG
This sequence comes from Hyposmocoma kahamanoa, assembly GCF_003589595.1. NCBI lineage: Eukaryota > Metazoa > Arthropoda > Insecta > Lepidoptera > Cosmopterigidae > Hyposmocoma > Hyposmocoma kahamanoa. The sequence continues at coordinate 5,137,310 of NW_020653945.1, forward strand.
GATTCTACTTTCCACTCAACGTCAGGTAAATAAATAAATAAATATTAGACCACATCACATATCGGCGGTTAAATTTGAAAAGAGCTATTCTGTTTTTGCATCAAAGTTTCAAATATAGTTTTTACTTCTCGTGCTTTGTTCTAGAGTACGTCAATATAGCCTTACGTCCAGGTGTAATTACAGGCACATGGGACTTGTCAATTTATGTCTCAGGGTGATGGGCGCAGTGGCAGCGCCCCTTAGATCTTTGCGATTTAAAACTCTGAGTGGCACTTCAACTGTTATGGACAGGCATGTAGCTTTCCGTTAGGCGCACGACTTGTTCGTCTCGTCAATTAATATTATATAAAAAAGTAGGTAGCGGGAGTTAAGCGGGAGGTAAGTGTATCCTGTAATACGTAGGGAGTAAAAATTACTTAATTTTCTAATAAACTTCGAGTGAACAAATTCAAACAGCCAGTTAGTTATAGTACGCTCGGTTTTAGTTCCGCGCCTTTTCCGCATATACGGTGGCGCCATATTATTTTCCCGCGTTCGTGAGTTTGTTATCTGTGTCTGGTTGGAAAAAATACCGCGAAAACTTTTATTGTAGAGCGAATTTTTTTTTTCTCGCAACCGAAGTGAAAAGTACATTTTTCACCTCGAGACTAAAAGCCAATGTAAACTCGGAGTAATAGACACTCACTAAAGCTCAAGTGTCTAACCACCTCGGGTATACATGAATTGGCACGTTTTAATCCCTCGATAAAAATATACTATTGTAGACCTTTTTTTACTTACAAAATAAAGATATAAACATAGATTGCCTTCTAATTATTTGTAGTATTTCTGTTTTTAGTGCCTACTCAAAAGTTTGCGTCAAACTTAGCCGTTTGGGTTCAAAGATACTTTATTATCATTAAGACAATTGTCACTTACATGAGAAGTTAAAAACTAATCAATAAATTAACAATATTCCAGTCCAATACTACCATTAGATACAAACATAAATTGAGAGTTCCAATGTTTACAAATTTACATTATTTTATTATTATATAAATCAAATCTTTATTTTAGTACTGAATGGTCGTCAATAAAATGTTTATACAATTTTAATTTAAATAAACCAAATGACTCCGGCATATTTTACATTTGACGACAGTTTGTTAAAGATTTGCACTCCTTCAAAACCTATCGACATCTTGCCGTAGTTAGTTCTGGTCATGGGCAGGATTAGATGATTGGCTCTGCGGCTAATATTGTACTTATGTGATTGTCTTTATTTTTACGAATGTAAGCTCAGTGTGAACGTTCCTGTGTAATATTTTACGAATAAGAATGCATGTTGTGAAATTGTATAATTGTTTAATTTTCATGATTTTAGTTTCTATGTAAACCTTTTCAGTTGATGTTAAGTATGGGTAATGAAATAGCAATTAGATAATTTTATTTTGTAAAACTTGTAGCACTTGTAATTTAGTTTTCGATGCACTGCCCCATATTTCAAGTAAATATAAAAGATGTGGCTTTATTAAAGAGTTATAAATTGTGACTCTCACTTGCCTAGGCAAACAGCGCACAATATTGCAAAGGGATCTTACAAGTGCTGATAGTTTGGAACGAATATAATCTATTTGAGCATGCCATGTCGTGCAGCTATCTAGCCGCAAGCCTAGATACGTTTCTTGTCGTTTCTCTTGCAGAACAACGCCATTTAAAGAAAGAGGTAAATAGGCCGGATTTTTTGTTTTGGCTTTAAAAATGATGTAACATGTTTTCGATATATTGATAGAAAGCAAATTAAACTGGAGCCACTTGAAAAGTTTATTCATATCCTACTGAGCCCGAGACATCATATCATAAATTCACGATCCAAAATAAAATAAGCAGGTGTCATCTGCATACAAGGTAATTTGTCCATGTAATCCTATATCTTTTACGCTGTTTATATAGACTAGACAGAGCAATGGACTTAGAATGGAACCTTGCGGAACTCTATAGTTAATTGGCAATGGGTCACTTTGGAGGTTTTTAATTTTGACAATTTGGAGTCTATTTTGAAGGTAAGATTGAAACATTTTAAGGGCTGTTCCAGTGATGCCGATACTTTCTAGATTTTTTTAGTAATAATTGGTGGTTTACCGTATCAACGGTCCTTTTTAAGTCATTAAATACGCCCAGATCTATATTTTTTTTGTCAATGTTTGTCCTAATCTTAGATACCTATTAAGTCTATTGTGGCAGAGAGAGTACTTGATTTTGCCCTGAATCCGTATTGCCTGTTGGATATATAAAATTAATTGTGGTTAGGTATTGATTGAGTCGAGTATACAAAACTTTTTCGACAATTTTTGATAACACTGGCAAAACCTAGATCGGACGATAGTTACTTGGATCTGTTCTTACTCGTGGTTTATGAATGGGACTATTGCAATTTTCAATGTGTCGAGGAATTGACCATCAATGAGTAATTTATTAATACAGACGGTCAGTTGGTTTACGATCAGATCCTTTATGCACTTGACTGCCTTTGTACTGATTCCATCAATACCTGTACTTGAATTGGGGTCAAGGTTAGCAATAATTTTGTTGATTTCGTCAGTGTTACAGTGTGCCAATGCTGATAAGCCATAGTTTGTGGGAAGATTGTCTGCAGACGGTAAGGTGTGAGATGTATCGTTATGAAGCTCTATTGTGTAGTTAATACAGAACCAGTCGTCGAAAAGAATTTATTAAAAGTTTTACATATTTCAGTTGGATCACCAATCAATACAGAATCAGTGACAAGCTTTGGGAGAGTGGAATCGGGTGTAATTTTATTGTTTAGCTAACATTCTAGACTATTAATTAGCTTCCACATCTTTTTTGGTTTTTTCACGGATTGAAGAAATTTCTTGTAGTAGAAGGTTTCTTTTGCGTTTTTTATTTTTTCTGTTGTATGTTCTTTGATTGTTGCGTAGATAAATTTAAGTTTTATATTTTCAGGATCTGTACTTAGATTTCTCCACGCTTCATTTCTTTGATTTATGGAATGTAGGAATTCTTTATTAATCCAATCTTTTTGTGGAACGTTTAGAACTTTGATTTTTGTTAGTTTGTTTTCTTTAAGTTGCGATTGTATCAATTGCTCCAGTTGTACAAATTTGTTGCATATTTATTGTGATATGGTCTTTTCTGTTGTGTTGTAGAGAGATGTGTAGTTTATGGCTTCATACTGAATTTTTTTCTTAGGGGTTTTCTTGAATTTTTTTAATTGAACGTAAATTTGTTTGTAGTCATTGACGAATTAATAACGGCTACGTGAAATTTCTCGGTTCTTAAGTTAGTACTTACATGGTCTATTATTGAATTAGTGGTTTGTGTTTCTCTTGTGCAATATTTTTTCTCTAATCTATTCAACTGTGTGTCCAGATTCATACAATGGTTCCTTGTATAGTTTTGTTTTCTTGTCAGTAATTGATAAGAGGTCGGTGTTAAAGTCACCAAAAACCATTGCTCCTTTCCTTTGTAATAGTTGGGATTCATAAACTTCTAGAAAATTTTTATAGTTTGTGTCACCAGGATTGTAAATGAATCCCACGTCTAGTGAACATCTCTCCAATCGTACCCATAGGTAGTTGGTTCCGCCTGTGTAGATAAAATCAATTAAGCTGTGTTGTAGATCAATGTGGACAAAGGCTGATACACCGCCTCCCATTTTGTCTGTTCTGTAGTTGTAGTAGTGTGTGTAATTTGTTAGATGTAAGGCTTGTGTCTGTTCCTCTGATTTCAACCAAATCTCCATTAATAATATCACGTGTACCCTGTTAGGTATTGCCTGTAAAATACATTTTAACTCATCAAACCTCCCCTTCCTTCCAATACTTCGAGCATTTGCATAAAAGAAAATAAGGCGAGATTTGACGCTGGACAAGCACTGGTAGTTGTTTAACAGCTGGTGTGTTATATCGGAGGTTGTCTGTGTAACGTTCGAGATGGAGGTCAGTTGTTTGGGTAATTGTGAGATTATTCTCACTGCTATTCTGGCGGCGAGCTAGCTCTTCTTTTAATTCATGTAGGAATTTTGTTTGAGATGGTGTTTGGTCAGAGAATAGCTTAATTCCTTTTGGTACTTTAACTTGGTTGCGCAAGAATGTTTTAGCAGTCTCGCTATTACCAAAACACACTTTGATTCCACGATTTTTTCCTGGAACGTATGTACCAATACGAAATACTTTTAGAGGTAAGGCGAAGTCTTTTGTGACCGTGGAAAGGACAGAACGCATTTCCATCTCGTCTTTGTTTCGATTTTCTAAATGGTTAGATTCTTGTGGCTCCAAAACACCCATTATAATTATGTTACATTCTCTATTGGAACGATCTTTTAATTCACGTATGATTTCTTCGTTAGCATGTAATTGTCTTTGTCCGTATTTGAGAGCAAACGTGTAGACTTCAGTAGGGTAATCTGTGTCTCTAAAGATCTTATTTTTTCTTCACCGACGGAGAGCTTACTGTTAATTTTGGATTGAAGGAAGAAGGATTGAAGTCTTTATCTTGTTTTGTTCTAGTACAATACTCGAAGTAGAAGCTCGAATGTCCTTTAACTCGCTGTTAATTTCTGATATATGTGATCACGCATAGAATTAAAATTTTGCTTTTGGGATAGCATAATTTTTTCCAATAGCGTTGTAATTCGCGACAATTCCTTACTCATTTCTTTGAAATCTAGCTAACATTCGCACTCTCGTTCCGGTTGTTTTCGTTTGCGGGTAGTTGCAGTCTACCAAATAGTACGATTCTAGAATTTTTGGCAACACCACTATGCCGGAGCCAGTAAAAATATATTCTAACGATATACTGCGGTGACAGCTGACACGGCTGATCTGTTGTTTATAGTAATTCTAACCTCTTAGATTCGCCGATGATTTTTTTGATGTTTTATCCTCGCCGAATAGTGTATCGGTTGTAGAAAAAACTTCTTGAGTACACTATCCCAGAGTTTACTTCCACAATGGCCAGTTTCTTCTATTGATTTGCACAGTTTAGACACTTTTATTTAAATAAAATTTAGAGGTGCAACTCATTTCACTGTTAAACGTCAAACGGAACCGGAAAAAAATTTCGCTGTTAACAAATTTTGCCGACTATAAGTTTGCTCTGATCCCAAAGTAAGTGACTAAAGCAATTGTGTTATGGAAATCGGAAACAACAACACGGTACCACAAACACCCAGATCCGAGACAATAAAGAAAAGTTAGTTTCTACACTGACCCGGCCTGGAATCGAACCCGGGACCTCAGAGATGATGACATCATGAAAACCTGTGACGACCTGTGAAACGACGTCGTCGTAGTTGTCGGAGGTGGAGTGGAGTCTGCCTGTCATGTATTAAAAAAAGCCTTAACCCTGGCGTCGCCGTTTCTCGCAATTCCGCATGTCTGGCAAATTCCCACTTCGGGACGCTAAAAAAATCTCTCATCTTGCACGCTCCCGGTCCGGAACAACATCCACGCATTCCGTTTAAACGCGAATTTAGGCGGGTAAAACTGATTTCATACCGCTTCAAATAACTCATACGAAAGTGACAGACACAAAACAAGAGGAAACTTTAGTTACTCAATCGTATTATTCTTAAAAAGAATTTTTAAATATGAGCCATCATATAAGACCGACCATGGTTCCCGCTAGGGTCGGCTTTTCGTAAAATTTCTGTTGACAAAAACAATTACGGGTATTGTTATCTAACTATATGTTACAGAAGTATAGGTAGGTATAATATATAATGTAAATAAAATATCAATTCGAACGGATAATAGTTATGTTTAATTCTGGGGGCTTTATACCTATAACGGGGAAATTTTGACTTGCAACGTAACTTTATTTTTACGCCAAAAAAGTATTTTCTGTAATGTAATCTGTTAGCTTAACACATGGTGATTTAAAAAACGTACGTGTGCATAGGTTTCATATAAAAAAATAATAAAATTATAGTTGTCTAAAAGTGGTCTGCTGGAGTCTCTGCTAGACGTAACTAATTTTGCAAAATAGCGCCGGCAGATTAGGGTATTCCCTGACGTCCCAGTGCGGGAATTTGCCACACGAAGGGTTAAGTGATTTCTTACTTTGTCCAATTTGCTTGTCCAAAAAAGTTATACCCTATTCGAGAGGAAAAATAGGGATCCGTGTGATTCATATTTTTCTTGTTCTGATCTACGGAGACGTCGTGTCCATTTCTATTTCCAGATTATTTTATTACCTTACCTATAGCCTCGTGGTAAGGTTAAAACACAAGACAGTATTTGTTTGATGACAATTTTTTTTATATTATGTGGCGGTCCGAATGACGGTATGAATTTTAGTAGCAGTAGAGCTACTTGTGAAAGAGTTCGTCCAGGGAAGTTCTGCCACATTACCTATTTCTGCCACCAAGGAGTAATGGGAGCATTAGTGGGTCCCGGTTTAGAAGGGCAAGAGTGCTGGTGAAATTACAGGCACATGGGACTTGTCAACGTATGTCTTGGGGTGGCCATAAGATCTGAATGGCACTGCAACCGTTATGGTAAGCTACAACCATCAGGCGCACGACTTGGTCTTGTGTGTCCCGTCACTTGATATTATATTAAAAAAATAGGTAAGGTGGCAGAACTTCCCTGGAGGAACTCTTCTAACCTGGTGACAAGACTGACTAGATAAATATACCTACGTGATTTTGATCCGAATAATAGGTTAATGTCCAATGTATAGCAACGAGAAAACCTAAGAACTCTAATTTGACGATTGCTTTTCTGTTTTGCTTACCTATGAAAAAGTATATTTTGAATTAGAGTGTAATTTCGTGGATGAGTTTCTTAATTGTAGCGGATTTAAAAATAGTGCATCCCGTTTATGTTTAATCTAAAAAAAAACGCGATTATATTCCCCGTACAGACGATCCTTGATGAAGAATAACATTTGTTATCTAATTTAATGACAACCATATTGTTATTCATGAATTGTTATTTTTATAATTATTGTGTATTTTTTCATTTTACAATTTTCATTTGTTTAAAGATCTCAATATGATGTCTTATTGACGTGTAGTGCAATCTATACTGTAACATTATATTGGAGAAATAATTATTCTAATCTAATATAATCCTGATTAGAAATAAACAAAAGCGGCTTCCACTCTCAGTAGAAACACTTACGTTCTGTTTCCTCTCAACTTTTTTGTCCTTCTTCTACCTTTGGGAGTGGTTTGAATACCATCAGTCACTAATTTGTTCTTCGTAGTTCGAAATCAATTTGTTTTCTTTGTGATATTATTCAAATATTGATCTAGACCTAAATTATTTTCTGACAAAACACGTGTCAATAGATGGCATTGTGTGTTACTAACTAATTTATAAATTAACGCTTCCTAATATGGGTAGATGGCGCTAATTCTAAACAAAATTAAAAAATAGCCGGCACTATCCATAAAAATCTGTGTAGTAAGCGCCATATACAGGATTTGTTTGATATTACTAGAAATTAGAGTAATTTTGATAAATTGCAGCTTGTCAATGTAAGACAAATTAGTTACAAAAATAGAAATAGAGATGAAATAAGGGTATATTCCTGCGTACATTCCTGGTAAGTCATCAGTGATATATCACTTATAAATATCAACTCTCGTTTGCACTGAAACTACAAATTAGAAAGCTGAAATAGTACAGCGCCAACAACTGACCTGTGTGTACGTCTCCGTATTGGTACTTTATTCCCAGAAAAATTTAACTAGCCTCATTTTTCTCATAAGCTTGAAATAAAGAGCTTGGCAAAATAAAAAAAATGTGGTAGATATGATAAATTAATTCCAGCAACACTGCGATACTAAAAAAAGTCCGAAAAGCAGCAACACTTAAGTGTTGATATTTTTTAGCGTTTAAACGCTAAAATATTCAAAATCATAATTCTAATTTGCTAATTAAATTGCAAAGGATGGAAAAAAATAAATAAGATAAATTGCAACATGAATGACTTTGACATCTGAAGTGTCAATAATTTTTTATGGTATTGGCCACTCGCAAATTAGCCAAAAAATTACATAAAATTCGTTCCGTTTCTAGAAATTGCAGGTCAAAATAAATTGTTTTTAATTCTGACTTTCTAGATTTTGAGAGCTCTTTACAAAAAATCAACTAATAGCCTGGTTGAATTTTCCATTTATTTTAGTACCACTAAAGGAACAACTTCTTTGTCATGAGCTGTTTGGTAGAGGAAAACATCGTGGTGTAACCTGCACACATCCACAAAGCAATTTAATTAATATGTGTGAAGTTTCCAATCCGCGTGAGAACTACAGACAACACCCTTTCATTATGAGAGGAGATGTGTGCCCTGCAGTGGGACTATATGTGTATATATATACACTTTTTCGAAGACGGAATAAAATGACAGACAGACACAAGACAAGGAAAATTGTTCATAACGTCATAAAAAGGAATTTTGATATGTTAACTATATTTATAAAAAATATGACATAATTATGTAATTTAATAAAATGACAAATGTTATGACTATTATTATATAATTCTAGAATAATTTGACGATTAATTTTTTTGAAATACTTTAGACTTCAATTTGACATTCATTTTCCAATTAATTCATTGACTTTTCAGAAAATATTTGTTTAGATTTAATTATCATTATAATGATATTTTAATTAATGGTAATCAAAATGTATATTTAAAAAATTGACATTGCTACGCCCTTACAGGGTACATGTTTGATACTGTAAACTACTATAAGAACTATTATGTAACAACATGTTTTGCAATAAACGTTATTATTATTATTATTACAGTTCAATGCGCAAAAGTGTTGCCCGCTTGCGAGCGGCTAGAGAATGCAATTGATAAATCTTCTATAGTCATCGAATGGATATTGGTCACGCTTTTGGAATAAATAATCGAACTTGTTTCATTCGAACCATCATCCAATTACAAGCACAAGTTTATTACAATTTTCAATTTTTGTAAGTTCATACATTATGTATTTAGAATTATGTTCATGAAAAATACAAAGAGGAGACATATTTTAAAGTTTTCCATTTTAATTCAATATAGATAATCAAATCCGGCTAATCTTGTTAAAATATATATGAACAAAAATTGATCTCGATACTAGTAGACCAACTGTCAAAATAAGAATAAAGAAGGCTACAACGCAATTAGTAATGTTTAAAACATCGTAACACAATTCAGTCATTTTTGGCAAAATGTTACCTTCATTCATAATCTATCGATAAAACTATAGACAACAACTACGTAACTATTTAAAATTTGATGAAACTGGCAGCTCTACAAATGTCAGTTTACTTCGTCTTCATAAAAGACAAACAATAGGCTGATAACTATTATATGTATATTAACAAAGAATTATAATAAAATTTAAAACATCACAAAGTGGATAGTTATTAATAAAAATAGACGTAAACACTGTTTTTCTCAGTACTTTAATTACTTCCTAAAGGTTAAAAAGGTCACATTTTTTTAGTTTATTAAATGTTGTATAAGCGGCATGATACGACTATCAATTTATATTAAGTACGAACAATATGTTAATTAATTGAACGTTAACTTTTCATTTTTCATATTTGCAAGTCCATTAAGATAATTTATTGTCTGTAAACAAATTAAAGTCTTAAAACTGTTCTCCGCATATTAACTTTATTGAAATTTATTGTAAACAACGGTCAAATTTATGTAAGCTCTACAGCTTTGAACAAATTCTTATTTGATTATGTAACGAATAAGATTTTGCTAGATAGTTACTGCCTTTATTTTACAAATTGGAACGGAATTTCGTTAGGAGATTGAATGAAAATTAAATTAAAGAGATAAAATGATAACTCAAAGAACCGTATTTCTAAAATATTTGTATATAATAATCTCACGATCTTTATTCTTTCAAGATTTTGTTTTAGATTATATATTTTTTTATAATACCAAGTGGCGGGCCGAATAAGTGGTATGCCTGTTGGTAAGCGACACGCCTATCCATAATAGTTGCAGAGCTTTAAATGGCAAAGATCTTATGGGCATGGCATCGAGTATATGACCAGAAATAGAGACGAAATGTCATATAATTTGCTTGAAAACTATTATATATATATGCCGTATCATTACAGTGACAACTGCGCTCCGATTGGCTAGACCGAGTTCGAAACAATTGACGGGTGTCGTCAACTGTGTCACTTCAAATCGACCAGTTAACTTGAGCTTTGCTATAATGGACGAAAATTGCAAAATTACATATTTAATTACCGATGAAATGTGATTCCGTTTGTTTTGTAATTAGATGTTTTGCTGTTTTTCCCACACCACCGAATAGGACAGCACGGCATTGTTAGTGATATTATCTTTATTACAATAAATACAGAATATTTTTTGGAAGTGCAAACGGCAGTTGATATTTATAAGAGCTATATCGCTAATGTGTTACCAGGAATATATGGCACTTATTTCGTCTCTATATACTCGATGGGGCATGGCCAGTGCTCCCGTCACCCTGAGACACAAGTTGACAAGTCCCATGTGCTTGTAATTTCACCAGCACCCTTTTTTAAGCCGGAACGCAGTAATGCTCACATTATACTGCTTGGCGACAGAAATAGGTAAGGTGGCAGTACTTCCCTGGACGAACTGTTTCCAATTCGTACACCTTATACATTAGGTTAAAAAGCCAGCAAGACCTTTGATAGTTACAACTTGTCTGAGCAATATACTAAAATTATTGGTCTGCAATCTCGAAACATTGTCCTTCGTCTCCTATATACGCACAAGTAGATGTATAAACTTGTTGCTCGAGACCGAACTTTCAGCGGATCCAGATTTTCAGTCGGTCGTCGTGTGCCGAACGAACCTCACGTGTTTATCAAACTCTACGTGTGCTCTCTCGTGAATTAATAAAATCTTTTTGTGTATCCGAATTTAAAATTAAAATGTGAATTTAAATAAAACAAAACACGGAATTCAAATTTTGAATATCTGAGTTCCTTTTATTGTGTTTTGTGGCCTGTAGTGTTTTTAAAAGATTTTTATTCCAGACTTGCTTTTTTTTGTTTGAGTGAGGATGTTTTTATTTTGCGTGGAAGTGTTTTTTTTTTTATAAACACAGTATGTGGTGAGGAAACTGTGATTCTTTATTGAAAGTTATTGTTGTTATATCATATCAACGACATATATTATTTTTGCAAGGTAAGTCTCTTAAATAAAATAATGATGTTAATGTTGTAATTATGCTTCAATTACCATAATAATATTATGACCTACTTGGTAATTATTTAATAAACTTGTACGTACATTGTGTACAATTATATATTATTAATATTTATTTTTATAAACATCTGAAGTTAATTACTATTTTTACTTTCAATAGGTACGAATTTACAAATGTATTTATAATATAGAAGTAGGGGTTAAATCACGGGCTGACTAGGCAGCATTTTGATTAAATTGACAAATAAGTCGCAAAATGACTAGGTAGGATTATATGTACATTCAATGCAACTATATATAGTACTGATGGCAAAATAATTACGTCTCATAATGTCTAGTTATTCAGTGACCGCAAGTGTTAATCTCTTTTAAGTGGTCGCTATGATAATGGCATAATTTAAAGAAATATATTCTTCAATTTAATAAAAAGGGTCTACCTACAATAAACTGTCTAATCTCTGATTTGAAAAATGAACCCATTTATTTTCATTAACTGAAATTTAGCCCCAATTTTCTATAGGCGGATATTTCTTTCTTAACATTTTTAAAAAAGGCGCGAAACCTTATCTTTGTATCATACATATCGAGTATTTTGTCACTCCGCGGCGAAATAATTGGTATGTATAGACCTGTTCATAGTATGTGAAATAGTGTGTGAATTTTGTATATACATATGTGTCAGATGCCAGAGGCGATGACCACAAGTTTGTACGTGAGCCTGAAAGCGGTTTCCGATTCGGGAACACGTTCAAATTTAATACCATCACAACATAAGCGTGTCTTTTTCTGCAAAACAGAGTATCAACTCTCCACATTACTCAGAATTTCCAAGAGTGCGGTAACCACTTTGAGCTACTTGGTTTGGAATCGTCATCCAACTTCAACTTTGATTGGTACATTGAGTGGTTGGCTTGCTGCCAAAAAGCTAGGTATCCCTTTCAACGTCAGGCGGTGCTTTAAGCCAGATCAGCTTTAAATTTTTGCTTGTGTATGGATGGATTGACTGCTGTCACCATCGCCTGTCACCTTTGAGACAGCTCTGCCCCGACCAGTTGAGCTAGCTCAGGCGAAGTGCAACCTTTGGTGCGACAGACTACCGTCTCGGACGGGCATCATCATCACCTTTGTCCTGCCTTCTGAGAGTCTTCCTCCTGGTCACGAATTGCCATGGCCAATCTGGAAGTCTTTAAATAACCTTCGGACTCAGGTTGGTCAGAGAAAGGACAATTTGTTCTTGTGCGGTGCGATTCAAACGATGGCATACCTCACATCGTGCCCTGCGTGTCATTATACCTACACGCTTGATTTAATGGCGGCTACAAGTGACGTGGTCTGCGTGGTTGAGTTTTAGGCCACAGTAGTATAGTGTAAGCCCTCGATATGATAAGAAGAAGGTGGATCGAAAAGCAAAGAGACTTATTGGCAGCAATCTCGTGTGGCATCGTAGCTTTAAAATTTTGACCACGGCAGAAAATTCGCTAGTCGTTTTTTTTTTTCGAAATATTTTGAAGAATGTGCACAAGAACTTTCCAATTTTATTCCACTCTGGGATGACTAGAAAGTCCGGAACACTACATCCTTGTGTCATTGATTTGCCATCCAAACGCTTTCCTTCCTCCTTCTGCGTCCGGTGTAAAGGAATAGATTTCACCGCCGACGTCGACGTGTCTAGAAAACTAGAATTTGGAACTATTGAAGGTTAGTAGGAAAACGCGTATCACCGTCGTCTAACATCGGGGTAGATTGTGAGCAAGCGTATTTTACACATTAAAATTCATATCAGTTTCAATAAATAAACGCCATATCAGAAACGTTTAATTTTTATTAAATACTCAGGTATTTTTGAATACTGAACGCGCTGATAATTTTTGCGCTGAGTGTACAATGGACGTAATACCATGGTATCTGTGTAAGTGCAAGCTAATACGTATTTTAGAATAATAAGTAATAGTTACAACACTATCAATTAATTATAATTACGTATTTGTTTTGACGAACTGTATTTAAACTGTGATTTAAGCTGGCAACGTAACTACTATAGCAATTGTAACCTAACTGTTACATAAGGGACAATAGTGGGCCATAGAAAATATAATGTATAGATACAAACGAATACTTGTTTGGTAATCGGACTACATAACAATATATTTATCCCTTTTTTTTCACATTGTCGCATCCGTAACTTTATCTCATTCCTTGTTATTTGCACTGTCTAATCACTGAACCATGGCCAATTACTGTAGCTGTTACCTCATACGGTTTAGCCCAATTACGTCTTAGCAAGACTTTAATCTAATTAATACGTTTTGCATACAGAAGATTGGAATTTAAGTAACTAACCCATACATAGCCGTGGTAGCCTAATAGTTTGACCTCTCAAGCAGAATGTCGCGGCTTCGAATCCGGGTTCGAAAATTACCATGAGTTTTTCGGTGAAGGTTTCGTGATGAAACTTGCACGTCGAAGAAGGTTCACAATCCTCGGACAAAGTGTGAACTCTTCAACCTGCATTGGGTCAGCGTGGCGGACAATGGCCTAAACCTCGCCTGAAAGGAGACACGTGCCCAGCAATGGCGCGTATAAATAAGTTAATGATGATGATGAACCCATATATACTTTCAAATGATTAAGGTATTAAAGAAAATCGGTCATTCTGGGATTAGTGTTCACTACCTAATATCCGTGGCAATTGTTATTCATTAAATTAGTTGTGTAATTAATATATTATGTAATATTTCACGATACAATACTCGAATATTAATAAAAATTACCACGGAAATTAGGCAGTGAACACTAATCCGACCTTATGCGAATCCCAAAAGATTATTTAGAAGTAGCGAAAGCGGAGGACGCTGGCGACGAGGGGGCAACATGTTGGCCCGTAGGTTTGCAAGGTGAACAGACAACGTTAAAATTAAATTATTTAAAAGTACTGCCAGTCATTTTATAGTGCCTATGGTTTAACTATACCGAAAAGGCTCTCGGTACTACAGTAATTTCCATAATTTTATTAGTAAAGTTCTCCATGCAAATTTTTTATACCGCATTTCATCCCCTCTAGCCGCTCACGCGATACATGCAGCCGTAGACGCATACCACACCTAGAGGTGCCGGTGATAATTTTATACCGATTTATCGGATATCGAAGTTATAACAGGTAAAAGAACTAATATTAATTGCTACTTCGGTAACTACTCTAGCAAACCATAGTTTTTAATGTCTGATTCTGTCATTAAAAAAAATAAACAACTTCAAAAATACGTCACGACAATCGTGTGTGTTATTGCTTGGGCTGGTGATTTCGGTGTTTATTTATTAAAAACATACCGTAAGTAGCGTTTTTTAAGTTTACCCTGAATATAAATGTTTATAAACTATACTTTAAGGAGTAATTTCATGGTAAACGTTAGAACCACTCAAACGGAATATTATCATATTTATCCAAGTATACCAAAAATTTCATTAGTGCTTTTTAAGTGCAGGATTTGCTGTGTATTACTGCATTTTATTTGACATGTTTTTGTTGGTAGTACGGAGGGTATTTATTTAGCAATGCAGAATAATAATTTTTATTTATAAAAACTTAATATTTAAACTTAGTATTTAAACTGAATGCTTTTCTAATATGCATAACCAAATAGCCGCCATTTTGCGGTAGGATGAGCGCATAGCGTGAGCGGTTAATATTTAAGCCGGATTTACATTTGTCTGCCGTGTCACGACACGAGACGTACGGTAACGGTTTCATACACACAACACAAGCCGCAATCTGAAGAAACCAAAGCAAAATTTGGCAAGATTTATGAATAAACTACTTAAATATGTCTAATTACATGAGATATTTGGTCTTTTGTATGATTTATAGACAGAAAAATAACACGTGCCTGTAGGATCTTACATTCGGTCGATCTTCGCTTTTTCAAATACCACATCCCGTAATGCTGCAGCGACGAATGTTTATTAATATTTAATTGTTCTCACTGTCAATATTTTGGTCCATTTTATTACAATACATGCGAATAATTCAATAAAACGCTTGGAAAAACATTTGTTTTTACATTTGATGTACTTCCCTTTGACAACCGTATCATGTACCCCATGTATTGCGAAATGGACACAGTCGGCATTTAAGATGACGTTACGTATTTTCGATTCCCGTGTTTGACACAGACCAATGTAATGCTATCTCTTTTGGCTTAAGACGGCACACAATAGTTAAACAAAGACAATAACATGTTTATGTTTTCGACGTCTAAGTGCATCATATACATATGTATAACGTCTGATTTATATGTGTCAACATAACATGTCTTTTAGTTTCCATAGTCTAAGGAAAAAGCACATCCTGATGATCATTTTGATACAGAAATTAATTAATAATGTCATCTATCACAATTAAAGTCGTCATCAAACACTAAACGTCAACAATCCCGCCAAAGTTTTTTTTCACACTTTTTTCTGTTATAGGGACGCATCGTGCTTATTTTTTTGTTATTACTAGGATAAAGAGTATTTAACAGCGAAATACTAGTAAACTTTGGTGTTAATACGTGTGGTAACACCAAAGTTATGTACAACAGTTCACCAATCGGGTACGGTAATTTACTGGTAACTATAGCTACCAGAGACGTTCGTTCGAGTGTTTGACAGTTACTTTCTGATTTTCGGCGAAGACTAAAGCGTGAATGACGCTCTATATACGATTTTAACGCCCTATAAGTTCGGACACTTTTTAGCGCGGACCCGACGTCCATATAATTGTAAGTCAATGTCGCCAACTCAAAAAAATGTTTTTGTCAAACTCATAAAATAGGCCTTAGTTTCAGCTATCACTTTCTCATTTGATGTAAATCATTGTCCACTGCAGACATATATCTAGATAGACGCCGCAAGTTTACGTACTTCGCGTGTCCAATGTAAGTGAAATACACTTAGTTGCCGCTGCTACACTTCAGAAAGAGCTTGATCGTTATCGTAGATAAACACCAGTCCAAAACGCGAAAAATGCATAATTGTGCCATTATAAACTGCAAAAGCACCATAACCGTGGGTAAACGAGTAAACAGGGACGTTTTCTTCCACGGGCAAATGATTTTGTAATCAGAAGATGCGTAATTTATTTTAAAAGCAATTATTTTGATTTTGTATGAATTTCGAGAAAACAAATATGCAACCGAGTGTATGCCTCATGATTTGTAATACATTGCGGCTTTTACTTGGTGCGATATATTTGGGATCCTTTGTTAATTCGCCATTAATATCGAACGAACGCACTTTTGTATAATGCATTCAGTTTCGTGGTATAGCCGCTTGTACATTTTTTTAACCAAATTTAACATTTAGTGATGTATACGTTAGGCAACACCATTCTCGATTCTGATCGATTTTGAAAACAAAGAGATGAAAATCATTACGATCTTAGCAATATTATAAAAGTATTCTATAACTTTTTTGCTTAGTAACGTTTCGTTTTTATTTCAGTTTTGTAGTATCTATTATCAGTAGTATCTGTAATTTCGATAGTTTTTGCAGCACGTTTCCTCAAATCTCCGACACAGTGAGTAAATAATACATACATCGCCGGATATGTAGTACGAGTGATACAAAAAAGAAACATAATACAAAGAATTAACAGTGCGCTGTCTTTACAAAAACCTGGAGTTGGTCATACGTATGATTTCGTTGCTTTCAAGGACGATGGTAGTCTAGTTTATTTCACCTAAGATGCTATCCAAATATAGCCGAGTAGCAGAGTTAGAAATCTGAGAAATAATAAACAAATCACAAAAATTTCACACGAGCTCGTCATTAAGTAAACCTCTTCTGATTAATAAAATTTTTCCATATTTTGTCAGCAGTAACATTTTCAGTTGTCTTGCTATTCATCAATTTAATCAATTACCATCAGAAAACCATCTAGAAAATTAATTAAGGCAGTCAAGTAAAAATTAATCAAGTTCATATATATTGACGTGCGTTTTCATTATTTAAGTTAATCGATAAGATCTTCTATTACAAAAAGATGTGATATAATAAGCTCATTTTATTGGAAGGACAATAATTTTAATATTTGAAGTCGATTAAAAATTAAAGTCTTAATGTTTTTAAAATAGCATATTTAAAAACAAGTTTTATTAGAGAACATTAATATCTTATTCTAGTACTTTTCTAGTACATTAGTATTACGACTACTTGTAATCAACAAATACTTGAACAAAAGTTATTCTATTTAGAATCGATTAATTTAAGGGAATACGCGTATTCCGTTCAATCAATCGATTTAGAGCGGGAGGAGGTTTTCCATTACTAAATAGTTCTTGTGACGTCACAGTGGGTACAAAAAATGTGGCACGCTTGGTTTTTCATACAAATTGCTGTATTTGCCGCGTCTATCTAGATATATGTCGATGTTGTCCACCAAGAGTATTTCGTTATATGTAGGAAGAGGTAAAAGTCAAATGGAACCAAATCCGATGACTACGGAGGTGTGGCATACATCGTACCGTAATTCGACAAGTTTTGATGTTGCGATTACAGATGAGGAAAGGCCTCACCTAACTTTTTTACTTCTTTTTTTTTACTTTCGCGCTAATTTTAAAAAGGAAAGTTGGTTGTTTTTTTTTATATTATCAAGTGACGGGACGAACAAGTCGCGGCCTTCGTGGTAAGCGATACGCCTGTCCTATCAGTTGCAGTGACACTCAGAGCTTTAAACCACACTGCGCCCGTCACCCTGAGACATAAGGTGACAAGTCCCATATGCATGTAATATCACCAGCACCATTATAGGGGAGCGTGGGGGAATGGGAGCCTACTAAGGTAAATTGATAATAAAAGTCATAATTTATGCAATTTTAATTTTTATTAGTTATGAACGTACGCTTCACATATCTGGGTACTATATAATCACAGAAAAAACATGAAACTAAAATATAATATTTGGTTAAAAAGGAAAAACTAAAACATGCCATTCGCTCCCATTACCCCACAGTTTGGGAAACGGGAGCCGGTAAGAAACCCGTATGTGAAATGGGAGCCATTATATATCAGTCTGAAAAAAATTAAATTAATAAAACATATAAGTTAAAAAGTAATGAAAACAAGAAAGTGATAAAAGAAATATCCAGTGAATATTGCAATGGGATAAGGAGAACCAAATAGCTCTCATTACCCGCGTAACATCATAATTGAAAAAGGAATAAAACAGTAAAAACATTTCTATTTTTATTGTGATTTCAAGCATAACTTCTAAAAATTGATAGATATGGTGACAAAGCTAGTGTAAATACAATGTAGTGTCTATGCATTTTAATGCTTACCTGGAATGATGAAATTTGGTAAATTTTATAAGCGCGGAGCGAAAAACATACAACCATCTCGTACGACTAAACGCGGGGTTCTACGGGGGCGCCCACGGGACTCGAACCTTGTCGAACGTTAACGAAAACATAGGAGTGCCGTTTGTACAAATACGAGCATTGGGAAAGTCTAGTTTAAGACCGCTCTCATTACCCCCGGGCTCCCAATACCCCACGTTCCCCTACCCTTCAAAACCAGAACGCAATAATGCTCACTTTACGGCTTTATGTTACTTTCGCAACTGGTTACGAACCTCCGGTTTCGTACGCGGCCGAAGGGGAAATAGGTAAGGTGGCAGTACTTCCCTGGACGAACTTTTTCACAAGGAACTTTTGGAGTTCTAAATTAAGAATTAAGAAATAGTTCCGATACACGATTTCTTATATAGTGTAATCATAACCATGGTATAATAAAGGCATATGTGATCCTCCGTTTTTATCACAAGATAGTCATAAAAATAATACGATCAACACAAAACAAATTATACTTATTTAATTTATTAGCAGCAGAGCTCGTTGTGAAAGAGTTCGTTCAGGGAAGTACTGCCACCTTACCTATTTCTGCCGCCAAACAGTTATTTGAGGTAAGGGTGCTGGTGAAATTACAGGCACATTGTACTTGTCAACTTATATCTCAGGGTGACGGGCGCAGTGGCAGTCCCCTCCTATCTTTGCGATGTCAATTTCATATGTGTAATCCTCTAAAGTCTAAAAAGTTATCACTTTGTAGATGCGGCCTTTTTAGACCAAAGGCAAATAATGTGTCAGGAAACCACACCAATTACGAGAGTAACGAAGTTAATCCCGGGGCATCCAGTACCCTCAGACCAGAAACAATTTAGTTCGTTCCCCAAATTGATCCTACCGGGAATCGAACAAGGTCGCCGCTTTATTGCTTGGTGCTACGTGAGTTTCCGCAGCCTATTACATAAAGATTCGATTAACATTATACGAAA
>NW_020653945.1:5171827-5176945 GCF_003589595.1 Hyposmocoma kahamanoa
CTTGTACAGCGCGAAAACCTACGAGCCAACATGTTGCAGCGGACGGATATAAAATTAAAAGACAATGTTAAGTCTGAAGCTGCGGCTTTACATGCACTAGCCTCAGTCACCCAAACATTGAGAATTGTAGAGAACTGTGTAAATATACCGAGTACTCGCGGGGAAAGTAATAAAGTGGTACTGCGTGTGTATTCCAGGCCACTCTGACAGCGAGGGTAATGAGTCAGCGGATGAACTGGCAAAGGCTGGTGTTAGGAAAACCTTCATTGGGCCCACACCCTTCAGTGGGATACCATACAACCTGGCAAAACTCACTCTGCTAAATGAGAGCACACAGCTCTCCGTGGCTAAAAGCCCTGATATCTGCCTGCAGTGCCAAACACTGTAGAGAAGCTCTGTCATTGGACAGGAATGGCATAAGAATGCTCATTAGAGCCTTAAAAGGGCATTGTGGCTTGAACAAGCACATGTCAGAGAAGAGAATAGAGAATGTAGATTATGCCACAAGGCGGATGAAACTCCTGTTCATCTACTCACCCAATGCTGCCCCCTGATGGGCGTATGAAGTTCCGTACTGGGAAGGCACATGCCACAATCAGAACTAAATCTGTTGCAGCGAGGAAAGTCCCTCAGTTCTTCAATGCTGTCGGCCTTGGATCTGCACTGTAATTAGTGGTGATCACAAAAGATCAGTCAACAGTCGCAGTAATGAGGGGATTTATAGGCGCTGAATGAAGCCACCCTAATAATAATGATAAGTATGAAGCTTATGAGAGTACAGGGCCAGGGGCTTGTTGACCGATTTCTTTTAATTTTTTATTCACAAGACCCGAATGGAACGTCAAACAGTCTTATTCGAAACCGAACCGAAATGACGTCACACCCGTACGATTACTCGAACTTCTCGACAGGCAAAGGCTACTAACGTTATTCAGAACCTGGAATTCAAACAGTGTTACTCGAAACCGAACCGAAATGACGTCACACCCGTACGATTACTCGAAGTTCTCGACAGGCAAAGGCTACAAACGTTATTCAGAACACAGTTATCGAATGAAAGTTACAGAACGTCCTACTGTTTACAAAACAAGAATGTAATATGGAAATCTCTTATTATTTTGAATAAAGTCTGCACTTTGTTCAATTTTATAAATTTATTTTAATGCAAGACTAATGCATTCCTATATTTTAGCCTTAGAATAATAACGCATAGAATGATAGTTTCATATCAAGTGAGGCAAAAATCAAATTCATGTAGGCTAGTTTTAGTAGTAGGTTAATTTTCGGTTTTAGTGAATATTTATATAAAAATACAAGTTGAAACGCGTTACTTCCTTGTGGAATGTGATGTTCTATTTTATGTTTGCCTGACGTATTTTTACACTCATTTACCGCACATTTCGTCATTTTTAGCTAAAATTCTTGAGCTGTTCGCGGTGCAAGTTGACCTTGAGACTGAAGGCCCACCCGCTCGTGTAGGCCCTTTTGGCGCGCTTCAATTTGCCTCACTTAGCGTGTGCGGACTAGGTTTCTATGCGTTATTATTCTAAGATTTTAGCCTATAAAGTCTTAGAAATGTATGTATATAAAAGGATTTTAATTTTTCTTCTAATCTATTTCACGGAATAACTCCGTAAACGCTGTTGGATAACGATATCGTATTCGAATCGAACGTTTACCTCGTTTTGTTCTGAAGCGCCCTTCGATTCGAGAACGATATACAATCGAACGATTCGGTTAAAATAACGAAGAGTTCTGAATCGGGGTCCTGCTTCGAAGTAATGTAAGTTTTACTACTGTCTACACTTTTGGCTTATTGGTAAATTAAGTACATCGAAATTTGTTAATACCATAGTATATACATAACGAGGTCTTCCACTGTCGTGTTGGTATGGAATCGCGTCGCATTCCTGAGGACACTTAACGCTTCGAGTTACCTCCTCAAGCTTTCCTCGCCACTAAGGGACATCTAGCTATGTTGTGAATTCCTCTTATAAGCCAAGGGATCGGAAAATTGTGCCTAAATATGTCGAGGGGTTTTATCTATGACGAGTCTTCGTGAATATGTTAACTAATGTAGTACCTAACCTACCCCAAACTTGGTGTAAGATAGTGAAATGCAATATTAAAATCGGATAGGATATACAAAGTGTTCGGCCATGGAAAAATATCCGTATAAAAAAATATATTTCAGAAATTTTAGTATTTCAATATTTTTGCTTTTTTTTCGGAAAAATATTTTCCAAATTGTCCATTATTCGATTGGTAATTTCTCGGACAATTGCACAACATTAGACATACCTGTATTGAGGTGTTAGTTATGTGATGTGGCGTACACCGAAATATATTGATAATTCAATACCTCTTTTGAAAAGATGACACTTTTTGGTTTTTGGATGAACCTGCCAATTTGAGGAGACCCTTACTTTTGGACGGAAAATGTTTTTAACATACACAGTAGCAGTAGGGAAACCTTGTGACGCGGGTGCCATGGACACACATATAGGCAACCACAAATTACACCCAAATTCACGAGAGAAATAAATGTAGGCCATACAAATATTTTTTCCGGCCCGGCAATCGAACCCTGGACCCCTGCGTGGCAGACGAGTAATTATTAATTAATTGCAAAAATTTATATTACACTAAAGCTTTACATTTAGGATGTATATTTTTTGTTCTGACTGTCATATTTTATCGTTATATTCAGTTTGTTTTTTTTCCTTGTATGTTACACTGTAATATTAAAACTATTCTGCTCAATTTAATGCAAGCTATGTTTCATCTTTAAATAGTTGTTTATCTAGCTAAACACCTTTACCAATGTAAAACGTACGTACATGTATCGATGTAACAATTGCTGATGAACCTCAATAAATAAATAAATAAAAAATAAAAAAAATAAGTTCCATGTGCCTGTAATTTCACCAGCGCCCCTACCCTTTCAAACTGAAACACAGTAATGCTCACATTACTGCCTGGTGGCAGAAATCGGTAACGTGGCAGTACTTCCCTGGACGAGCTCTTTCACAAGGTGCTCTACTGGTACTAAGGTGCCGGGAATAATTTACACACATAATATTCCTAATAGGAAATTAATTGAAATTGCAGTAACATGTACATAGTCATATTGTCACCATTACATGTGTAAATAATGTAAAAATATAAGTATAGCTGTAACCATAAATACGTGATTGTAAGCGTGTTTTAGTGTAATAAAACAAAGCGGAAATACTTAAAACATGTGTGTTTATGTGTTGGTGTGGCGTTGCGGGTACAATGTTTTGAATTTGTGAAAGTTGGATTACACCATCTGATTTCCAAAAAGAATACCAATGTTACCGATAAACTATTCAACGAGCTACCCCATCAACCCTGGAAATGGGTAGGTATCGACCATAAGCGTGCGCCACGCGTACCTCACCCTTCTTCCGTGAGTATACTTTGAATTCTATACAAATAGCGAACTTCGATGTAATTGACAGTGATGCTTTGAGAAAACGATACGATTTTGATGCGACGCGTAGATATAAGAAAAATAAATAGTAAGACGTGTACTCAACGTCAAATTAAAAACATCGCCGCTCATATCTATTATGGAGTTTAATGTTTGGTCTCTATAGTTTCAAATTAATCAACAGAATTTGTAAATTCTGATTATTCTTTATTACTATAGAAGCAATGTGTCAAAAGCCCTTTTGTCTATTGTAATTTAAAAGTACATCCTTGTGACAATTTCATTTCATTTCGTAATTTATTGAAAATAGTATACACACGTTGAGTAGAGTGTTTATTGGTACGAAAAAAGGTACAATAAACATTTTTATCAAAATGGTATATGTATATCTGGAAAAAAAGAAAGAAAGTAAAGTGTTTATTACATCTGACTATGAATGTAAGGGAAACTTTGAGATAAAACACTCTCATGACTGATTTCGTCGGGATTTAATTAAGAAACGTTTGTAGATTGATAATTGGCCTATTAACTCTTCGCTATCAATTTGTTCAGTCGATAATGAAATAATAACGTCAGTTGATTGCAATTAATCCGTTCATCCACTTTTTACAGTAATTAGTTCGAAAGTACAATAGATGCAATTCACAGGGAGCAGCCACGTTCACATAAGTAATAAACCAACTTCCCGTACATTATATTTGAAGTGATAACTGACTCCGACATATAGATATTCGGGATCAGAAAAAAAAAGGCCAATTTACCTAATTTTTTGTAAAAAAGCTTAAAATCATTTGTGTGTAAGTAAATAGTAAGCTCAAAATTTACAACTGACATCAATAATCAGATTTTCTACTATCAAAATTCATATTTGATGTTTATTAGATTAAAAATATAACATTTGTTGTTTGTGTTTGT
Source organism: Hyposmocoma kahamanoa (assembly GCF_003589595.1). Classification (NCBI taxonomy): domain Eukaryota; kingdom Metazoa; phylum Arthropoda; class Insecta; order Lepidoptera; family Cosmopterigidae; genus Hyposmocoma; species Hyposmocoma kahamanoa. The sequence goes on from NW_020653945.1 coordinate 5,176,200, forward strand.
TTTAGTTTATTCTAATTTCTATTAATAATTAATAATAAATTGGACTTAATAAAAATTCATTCAATAAAATAATTTGTAAAACTTAATGTAGCGTAAATTGGAATGTTTTCTTTGTAAAATTAAAAATAAGATATTTAATTAATAACTATTGTAACTATAGTGAAAAAATAGGGTGGTTTGCATCAATATTAGACATAACTGGTTGAAGACTGTAGCATCTCAGTCAACCGCGACCATGGGACCTGTAAAGGGCCCGAAATGTCGGTTTGTTTGAAAAAACAAATATATGCGATTTAAATCCGGAAAAATAGTTTCATTTCCTATGTGTAACAATCGCGAAAACCTAAGAACTCGATATTTTATGTTTCTTTTTATTTTTTTTAATAATTTCACGATTTTTATCTTTCGGGAAAAGTATTGTCCATTCTATGCAGTGAGCATAGTATAATATATTATCATTGATTCTATGTGTCTTATTTAAAATTCACGAATTACCTAAACTTGTAACCCTTGAGGTAAATAAACACATTGTCTATTGCAATGTCTGCTCATTACAGACATAATGATTTTGGAAGATTGGCGATGGTATTTTGGAAACAAATCCCATTGTCCAGCTTTGCACAAATAGGCTGTAAAAAAAGGTGCGACCATAGTTCTACTAACGAAACAAATGGGATAATAATAATTTGGCAAAGGATCGGTGTATTGGGGAGAAAATATATTTGATGAAATTGTTTTTTTTTTTT
>NW_020653945.1:5176955-5235754 GCF_003589595.1 Hyposmocoma kahamanoa
AGCATGTACAGTGCTTTTTTATACAATATTAGGAAATAAAACAAAATAAAGGAGAAGCAGATGTATAATGGAAAAGTTACAAAAATATACTAATTAATATTAAAAGTAATATTGGATGTTAAGACAATTGCTAAAAGAAAATGTTATTGTTTTTTTAGGCACATCAATAGTAGTCTGCTGAACTTCTGATGATGTGGTATAATGTGCATTCATTACTGTATAATCGTAATAGCTCTTCTCACTAGAACTCATTTTCGCGATGAAAATACAAAAAAGACGAAAATCAGAAAGGAATACCAAAGCACTTTAATTTCTTTTACAGCGTTTTTCCTTTTTTTAAATATACAGTACAGGGTAGGTATTTTTAATTCTCGCAATTACGAACACAGAGTGGTTGGCTATATGAGTATTTTTTTTGCCTTTTTACATGGTTCATTGATAAAAGATAGATTTAAAAGTTCAAAACAGCATACAGAATGCAACATATACATTTTATGTACTTTGCAGGCATTACATTGTAAACATTTCCGAGCACGTTTGAGAAAAAGGTTTTTTTATTATTATTATGATACCAAGTGAGAGGACGCAAGTCGTGCGCCTGGTGGTAAGCGACACGCCTGTTCATTGCAATTGCAGGTCCACTCAGAGCCTTAAACCGCGAAGATCTGAGGCGCACTGCCACTGCACCCATCGCCCCGTACATCAGTTGAAAAGTCCCATGTGCCCGTACTTTCTCCAGCACCCTCGCTCTTCAAGACAGGAACGCAATAATACTCACATTACTGCTTGATAATTATAGAATGATGTTTTGTAATTATACCGCGATCATTGCCAACAACAAATTTAATATTCCTAACCAATCAAGTGCTCACTTCGTACATCTACAAACGTATAATTTGTATGCATGATCCGTCACTTCCATTCGCTGTTTTTGATCATCATGTGACTTGTATTCTATACGGGCTGTAATAATAAGGTCCGGCCAGGTTTCTACAAGTCGCACATGAACCAAATACTGTCTCTAACTAACTCAAAATTTATGGAATTGAGAAATCGTGATTTGAAAGTGAAAAAACTACTAAATGGTATAAATTTACATTCTCGTTTGTAAGTGGATAACTAATTATTATGTATTATAATGGATTCGTTGCCTGCGTTTCCGAGCACTTACAACCCGATTATCTTTAAGGTGTGGCTAAATAGGCATCTTCTGGGCGTGTTCGTTTCATTGTAGATCAAGAGTAAATCCATTTACTTAAAAAAAAACAAAGAAAAAGAATAAAAATAATCCAATTATTCGCAATAAGATTCATTCAGCATTTTTTAAATATTTCAAATCATGTTTTCTCAATTCCATCGTTTTTGAGTTACGACAGTGTTTGGTTTCAAATAACAAAGATCTTTATCAACAAAAAACAAAAATATTGGCTACAAAAATTCTAATACATTTTTGATACACTGCGCACATTAAAACAGTTCTTTTGCTATGGTTTCTGCATTAATTCATATCATTAATTCATTTATTAATTACGATCATCAGGTAAAATATGATTGTAACTTTTTGTTACATTCTGTAGTTATAATTGATGAATCGTAAATGGTGCAATGAGTCGATACGATGTTTTATGCCTCGTTTATACTGCCAAATTCCAGATTGAAACTAAAGTAAGAACACAATCAAAACGTGTAGCTTCGATATATTGTTTATATACAGATTTAGATTGGTAGTATTGGATCAACTTTTTTCATCCTCTAAGTGATCAACACATAGTGAATGCAAATGAGCTCCTATTCTGTCAATAGGTCAGCGCAAGAATGATGCCAATGTTATATACTCTATGTTTCTAGGAATAGTTTTGGTCAATAATACTGCATTAACGATATTTTTTTTTACTTAAGTAAATATCGTGTATTGAGAAATTGACTGTGAGAGCTACAACCTTTGCCGTTTCAATGTAAAGAATCAGAAGCGTAAAAGAAAAACGTTTAATATCGGAAGAGCTCCTTGTGAAAGAATTCGTCTTGGGAAGTAACTAGTTTATGAAGACGAGGCAGTATGGCCTTTGAGCCTAGCCTGTCCTTTTTGGACGAGTAGAACAAAGCAAAAATAAACAGTGGTATTAATAGGTGCTAACGAATCGGTATTAATAAATTTTGGCGCGCTCGTTTTCGGTCGGCACGAGTCCGTACTTCATTGAAAGTACGACACTTGATTACGTTGATTACGTACGATTTCGTACGACACTTGATCTAATGTTGTTATTTTAGGTACCTATCTATTTTTGGTTCTCGCCTCTTCCATCATCATCACTATTATCATCATCATCTTAATCATTATTATTATTATTAATGTTTTTCTTTGCTCAATCTGTTGGCAGGTTTTAAGTACATTTACGGACAGAAACGAAATAAATGCAGTACGGTGTGTATGTGTTCAAGGTGTGTTGTAATAAGAGTCTATTTCATCTTCTTCTATCTGCATGCCGTATATAAAAAAGCCGTTGTAGCCTAGGTTTGACCCACGCTAACATCGAGTTTCTTGAAATTTGAAATTTACCATGAACTTTTCGGTGAAGAAACACATCGCTGTGAAACCTGCTTGTCGAAGAAGGTTCGCAAACCTTTGGGAAACGTGTGATGTCCCCAACCCATATTGAATCAGCGTGGCGGATTATGGTCTAATCTCTGAGAGCAGACCCGTGCACAGCAGTGAGACGTGTATCGGCTTGTACTGTGACAATTCGACACATCGACTATAAACTGACAGCCGGTACTATCTCAATTTTGACAACTTTACAGGTGAAGAAAAAAAATCATTAAAAAAGTAAACAATAATAAAAATATTTAAAAATTACGTATATTTATTTAATAAACCAGCGGCCTCACCATGAACTCTTATTACAGTTCAGTATAGGTTCGTAACGACAAAAAAGCGGGATGGTGTCCTCAAGTTAAACTGGTCGATTTGAAGTGAAACAATTGACGACACCCGTCAATTGTTTCGAATTCCGGCTGGCCAATCGGAGTGCAGTTGTCACCGTAATGATTTGGCAGAATAGTTATCAAACAAATTACAAACATTTCACCTCTTTTTGTGGTTATATACTCGATGTTTATATACAACACTTTGTGGAACTTATTGCAGAAAGTATTAATTTATTTTTAAATAAAAATCGCGTTACTTCGTTTTACCTACTTTGTATACAATAATCCAAGTCACTCGAATGTAATAAAACTACACGTGTGGGTTTTTACTTAGCCTGGAGGGTTTATTGGAGAAATTACGTTACGTGGATTCTATTTGGTTCATTTGTGAGAAAAAGATATGAATGGCAGTGTTTTATTTTTGTGGTTTCTTTCGTCGCAAAAGTAATTGGTTGAGAAACCCCTTCAACCTGGTAACGACAGTGGTACCTGGAAACGACAGGTCAATCAATACAGGTGTAGTATACGTTAAGTATATTTGACGTATTATCAGGAAACAATGATGTTTTTAACTTTTTGAGTTACTGCTCTCTGCCGTCCACTAACTAAAACTCGACTAAGTGACAAAATATTTTATTGAGATATCATGAAATACAATAAACCAGTTTTAGAATATTGAAATAGTTTAATGGTATTTCAGCTATGCATCGTTAAGGTAAGTTCCGATAAGTCGAACACGTTAATTAATATTAACTCTTTTCAAAACAGAATTTTGAGCTCTATCTTCTGCTGTTTAAAACGGATTTTTGACCATTTGACAGCAGCTCTACTTTATAGTTTTAATTTTTTTTTATGGTGCTACTCGTAAGTGCCGTGACGATCAAGTCGTGTGCCTAGTGGTAAGCGACACGCCTGTCTGTAACAGTTGCAGTGCCACTTAGAGCTTCAAAACGCAAAGATCTGAGGGGCACCGCCTAAAACATAAGTTGACAAGTCCCATGTGCCTGTAATTTTGACCAGCATCCTTACCTTTTAAAAGCGGAACGCACTCAATAATGCTCAGATTACTGCATGGCAGCAGGAGTAGGTAGTACTTTCCTGGACGAACTCTTTCACAAGGAGTTCTACTACTACAGAAATAACATTACTTCTCCATATTCTTGCACACAAGCTAACGCCCCTAACGTCATCTATAGCCTCTTCAATCTCTTTCAGATACATGAACGTTGGTAGGTACGTCATTCAGAAAGTGGGTACTTTCAACTACGACTTGAAAAAGTGTAATAAATCAGTCATTTATGACAAAAAACCATGACTTCTCAAATAAAGCGAACAAAACATTTAAAAAGTTAATTATATTTGTTTATAAAAATTGAAGAGAAGTGTATAATTATTAAAAAATTGTCTTCTTTTGTACTTTTTTATATATTAGACACACGTATGGCCACAATCTGTAACTGTGACCGACGACGATAACGTGCGTTTGCCCAAAAAATGAATACATTCACTTTATCCTTGAATAGCCCTAAATTCCTTTACTACGTACGTATTAAGAAAGAGGAGGCTAAGCACGTCATCATTGATAACTTTTTTATAGCAACGAGAAAAATGGAAAGCTTAGGTACACATCGTTCTATTAGTGAAAAAATTAATTAGCAACCACGTTTTTTGCATATCTATGGCAAGTCAATCTCTCGACCGCTTGACAGGGAACGCGTAAACACCAGAACCCCGTAACTGTATCTGTCACTATACAGATCTCTTATAAATACCCGACTTTAAGAATCACTTGGTATCTCTAAAATCCTCAATATGCACATTTACAACTCAACGAGTTGGGGAAATCAAGCTAAAAAAATGTCTAACTTTAAAAAATAATAGTAATTTTTTTATAAAAAAGAATCGACCTCGAAAATTCGTGGAATTACATCTATTTGCCAAGTTTTATTGAAATCGGTTACCGGAAAGCGCGCGATACCGGATTCATCCCCTAGTTTGCTACCCTTAGAGGTAAAATATTTCCTTCCAATTTAAATGGGATCAATACTGAGATCTTCCCTCTTTCCAATAAAAAAAGTTTCATCAAAATCGGTTCTCGAGCTATCACGTAACACACATACAAAAAATACAGTCAAATTGAGAATCTTCTCCTTTTTAGGTCGGTTAAAAACTAACTAAACAAAAAAAACAGTCCCGACCGAACTATAGACAAAAAAACATTGACAATGAGCAATAGAAAATGTAAAAAAAGTAATTATATCTACCCGGTCCAGTAGTAATCGTCATGAGTATAACATTAATAATATTAGTAAATAGACAATACGCCTTTAATTTGTTTGTGGGTCTGGACACAGTGAAACTATATTAATTTGCTATCGTTCATTAATTTTATATGAAATAGGTAAATAATACACTCAGATACAAACTACTACAGGCGTATAAATGCCTACAAATCAAACAAAACAAATGTAACCAACAACCGCAAACTGTGTTACTAGCTGTGTAGTTGACGTGAATGTGTGTTAATTTTTAAACACATTAACATGATAGACAGATTTCAAAATAGGAATGATGTGTAGCGATGACCTCCTTACTTTCATACACAAATGCAATCCAGTATAACACAAAGCTTTTATGTACTCGTAACGAGCTGTAGAGTCGTGAGAGAAATGCTCTAATTAGTACCATAGCTCTTCCGCTTACAATCTACAGTAAACATCTACGTGTTCCAGCCAAGTGTACATCTCGTATTCAACATCACAAAGCGTGTAACTTCCAATTCTGATGAAAACAGTCATTATCGTCACAATATGACATTTGGAATATAAATGCAGTGTTACTGCCTCCGTGGCCGAACGGTTACCATACTGGTTTGCCACGCAGAGGTCCAGGATTCGATCCGGAGAAATATTTGTATGGCCTACAGTTATTTCTCTCGTGAGTTTGTATGTAACTTGTGGTTGTCTATGTGTATGTCCATAGTACCTGCGAAACAGGGTTTCCTTAGTGCAAAAAAAGGAAAATGTGTCTCTGGAACAGGAAGAGGGTGAGGAGCCCTCTGACACAGGTATATTTTACTTACTAGAGGACTCCAACTTCATTTTAGTACCATGATTATTGATAATGAAAATAAAGGTTTTATTATTATTTTTAGACTCTCGCCTCTTTCAAGGCCTAAAAGATTAATTTTTAAATGGGAGAGGCGGCAATCGCACAGGCGGCCAGAGTCAGGGACTCAGGTTCAAGAACCGGCGAACCATGCGCGCCGATACCTGCTCGATAAAGCACGACCGCCTTCTGCATTTGTGCTGGGAGCGCCACTCCACAGAAATTCAACCGGCTCAAGTTAGCAAAGCTAACTGGAATTAATCTATTTGCGGACAAAACAATAGGGACTATTTCAGTAGAGGCCACATCCCACATATTATTATTAGTGTTCTAATTATGAACACACTAATACTATAAGGTCAAATGATTGACTATAGAGTGGAATCCCTGGCTGCAGACTAGTTTTTTTAACACTATAACTTAGGCCTTTTCGAGGTGAGAGTGAATAGTCATTATTTAGGTATGCATGCTCCATCGTCGACCTCATCGTTACTTTCCATCAGATGAGATGGAAGTCAAATGGGCTCTTGTTTTTTAATAATAAAAAATACAAATAAAAATGAGTTAATACATCCGCGACTGGGAGATCAAAATAGTACTTCGGTTGTCCTAAATAATATACTACTTAATTAAATTTTTATTGAATTGATATTCAATTATTTTTTGTGAAATTACTCCACTAGTTTGTTATAATTATTAATACAAAGATCGAACACTCAGAAAAAATTCCTTCGATCCGGTCGGATTCGAACCGACGTCTTCTTGCATACCGTGCCAGACGCTATACCAACTAAGCCACGGAACGAACCAACGGACCTCACGAATTTCTCTATGTGCTTGCGTCGTGTCTTTGTACTTGGTCTTTCAACCGTTCCGTGGCTTAGTTGGTATAGCTTCTGGCACGGTATGCAAGAAGGCGTCGGTTCGAATCCGACCGGATCGAAGGAATTTTTTCTGAGTGTTCGATCTTTCTATTAATAATAATATACTACTTTTTAACTGACTTGAAAAGGCCGACTTCGAGACGGTTCTCAATTCGATTGACGAACTCCAACATTTGTAAACCGATTTGGATGATTCTTCTTTTCAACAAAAGAAGAATCATCCAAATCGGGTGTCTCAGTACTGGTTCCATTTAAATTTGAAGAAAATATTCCACCACTAATAGTAGTAAACCAGAGGATAAATCGGGTATCGCGCACTTTCCGGTAACCGATTTCAATAACACTTGGCAAATAGAGGTAATTCCACGAACTTTTAAGGTCAGTTTTTTTAGTACTCTGTACTGAGATAACTTTTTATGATAATAATTTTTTCGTTACCACCAGATCAAGTACCTTCAATATTTATTTAAAGACTTTTTAACCTTTTAAAGCTTTTCTTGAGTTCAACGGGATATCTGATTCAAAATCAAAAGATTAAAAAGAAAATTAATGATTGTTCCACTACCATATGTATGAAATAGTATTCATACCGTGTTATCTATTCCTACCATCTCTTTTACCGAGGCTTCATGTTGAAAATCGAGCCAAGGTCTTTTACATACAGATCCAGGGTCTCCGAAGCAGAAATCCAGTGTCTCCTACATAGAAGCCAAGTATCAACTAACATTTTTTTATTCGAACAACTTCTAACAAACAAACAATAGCAATAAAACTTCCTGCCAAACTGAAACACCATTTGTATTTACGCTCGAATGGACACACAAACGTAATCATTTGTTGGAAACTGATGTTTGCAGTTTGTTATGTTGTAATAGATAGTATATTAACGTTATCATATTTCATTAAGTTAACACTATACTCATTATTCATTATTGTTGCATTATGAAAAATGTGAGCATTACTGCATTTCAGTTTTGAAGGGTAAGGGTGTGAAATTACAGGTACATGGGACTTGTCAACTTATGTCTCAGGGTGATGGGCGGAGTGGCAGTGCCTTTCAGATTATTACGGTTTAAAGATCTGAGTGCCACTGCAACTGTTACGGACAGGCGAGTCGCGTACCATCAGGCCCACGACCTTTTCGTTCTGTCACTTGGTATATAAAAAAAAACTGAATAATTTATCAAGCGGATCTTAATAATTCACAATTTTTAAATGAATCAATCACAACATAATTGAATTCATTACTTCATTTTTTTTCTTTAATAAATAATAAAGCACGCACTCGACGTAGCCCCGCACTAGGGAAACTCTGTGTCGCGGGTGCCATGGACACACACATAGACAACCACAAATGACACCCAAACTTCGAGAGAAATAAACGTAGGCCATACAAACATTTCTCCCGGCCGTAGTAGCGTAGCAGTCTGGCATGCTTGTTGTTGTAATAATTGTGCTCGTCGAAATCAAATGTTTCGAGCCGAATTAATTATTTAAATCATGTTGTAATTGAGTCAATTAAAAAATGTAGTTGATTTCATTAATATCCACACGATAGTATGTACTTTTTGTTTTTAATGTTACATATATTTTTACAATAGTACATAGATATCGTTATTTGACGGAAATAAGTTATTTTACACTTTGAGTTAGAATTTCACTGTCTGTTACGTGTGTAAATAATTAATTTTCATCCTTTAGTGTTGTAATGTTAAAGATAATAAAATAACTGATTCTGGGGCCGAAAGGTTACGGCCGGGAGAAATGGCCTAAATTTATTTCTCTCGACCGTGGCCGTCTGTGTCTCTCGTGTCCACGGCACCCGCAAAATGGGGTTTCCCTCATAGATGTAGGTTTCCCTAGTGCGGGGCTTTGAGTGTGCGGAGTTATTATAATAAAAAAAGACTTGAGTTTTCAGCCTCTAATGTCGGCAACCATTATTTTAAATTACCTGGTTTATCATTATCGTATTACATTCTTTTTATAACAATAAACATTTTAATAATAATTTGCTTTTTCTTTCATTTTGTTTTTGCTTGTTTCCTTTTTTTCTACGCTTGTACGCGATTAAAGAACCGTTCTTAATTCGAAAAACTTTTGATTTGAGTGACGAAAGCGCGATTTTTTTTAATTTTTACATTTCATTCTTTACATAAAGGGTGAAAGCCAATGCTGCCCTAAGGGTTGAGCAGTTGGGAGTCCCGCCAAAAGGTGAATTTCAATTAATTTGTGGTGAGAGTACCAACTCAACATTTGTCGACTGTCGAGAAGGACTTTTGGCCAAAAGGTGTCGTTCCGGAGTTTCCGAGGATGGCTATCGGAAACCCACGTTGCGTCACACGTCGCGGTCCATACGTGTAAATAAATAGTTTATATTATATTATTATGTATGTTAGTCTATAACGTATGTGTTTATGGGTCTTTTGTAACCTGAAAATAAGTTTAAAAAAAATTGACATTGTCCTTTACATTGGGATCTTTTGTTCTTGTATCCAACTTATTGTTGACCCATCACGTAATTTTATTTATTAAGTACTACCACATCATACATATTATAGCATTTAAATATTATAGCATTTACAATAAAAGGATTAATAAAGTAAATTATATAATATTAAATTAATTAATAAGTACCCACTGTTTGGGTTTGAGTTTGAATAATTTTAATTTATTTTTTAACCGACTTTAAAAAAGGAGGAAGTTCTCAATTCGACTGAATTCTTCTCAATTCGAATTTTGTTTGTATGTATGTTATGCGATAACTGTATTTGTGAACCGATTTTGATGATTCTTTTTTGTTCGAAAGAGGCACTCACCTCAGAAGTGGTCCCATTTAAATTTGAAGAAAGTATTCGACCTCCAAGGATGGTAAACTAGGGGATGAATGACGTTTGAGGTTGGTTTTTATAGTACTCTGCACTGATTTAATTTTGTAATTTTGGGTAGGGGAAGGCGGAGTCAAACTATGCAATTCCATCGCACACTGTCGGTGATATATCCTGTAGAACACCGATAAACAGGCAACTTTATAATATATATTTGAATATAATAATAACGCACACACTCAACATAGCCCCGCACTAGGAAAACCCTTTGTCGCGGGTGTCATGGACACACACGTAGACAATCATAAATTACATCCAAACTCACGAGAGAAATAAATGTAGGCCATACAAATATTTCTCCCGGCCCGGGAAACGAACCTGAGACCTCTTCGCAGTCCGGCATGGTAACCGTTTGGCCACAGAGGTAGTTAAACTTTACGACGTTGTTCAAGGCTCTGCGGCTTCGCCTACTACTAATACTACTATAATACTATTTTCATAAAGTACTTTATAAATTTTCAAAACTTTTTGTAACTTTTTATAAACCTTTTTATTTAATGGTGGATAATGAACACCGCTGTGTAGAGGCTCGGTGCTAGGCTTATAGTACCAATATCCCTAAGGACACCGTGTGTTTCTAAAACGCGTGACGGCATGAGTGAGGGCAAACAGACAATATTTTATGCACCACGTAAGTTTAAGTAACTACAACACAATCATTAAATATAAGATCACCTTGATAAATTGAATTGATGAGGTCAATGAGGTCGACGGCAGACCTTTCGTATGACATTTATTCATCTTGATAAGGACATAATTAACCGACAGGGTTTCATAATAGCAAGGATGAAGCGACACTTCGTCACTTATATGGGAATTTTGGAGAAATTAAACAGTAGATGAAGCATTAATAACCAGTGATTGAAATAGGTAGACCATATTTATCTATGCTTCAAGTAATGTGCATAGAGTAGACAATACCTCCCTCGGAATTACCGGAAAGATTAAAAATAAAAATAAAATAATTGAGGCCATCAACGCAATAGTGGTGTAACCCACATTCAAATCTCTTTGTACAATATTACTAGTATATTATTGCTTTTGCTCCATGGCTTTTAACAAAACGAAAGTAAAATCTGGTGAATTATTAACAGTCTTGGAACGAAAGTTGTTGTTTATGATGTTAGTAATGTTATAGTCCTGGGAGGTTGTTAGCCACAGTATTCCTACAACAAAATCACCCTGAGTATAATTGTGATGATGTTGGTTTATTAACTGACTTCAAAAAAGAAGGAAGAGGTTCTTAATTGGACTGCATGTGTTTTTTGTACGTATGTTACGCGATAACTCCGGTAAAAGTCATTTGTGAATCGATTTTAGCGATTCTTTTTTTGGTGGAAAGGGGGTACCTCGGTAGTGCTCCTATTTAAATTTGAAGAACATATTCCACCTCTAAAGGTGGCAAACTAGGGGATTAATGACTTTTAGGTCGGTTTATTATTATCATTATTATTATTATTATCAGTTCTTTGTACTGAGATTGTATGAGATTTTATGATTGTATGGAGTATGGAGTGTAGACCTTGACTCCAGCAGTAGAGGTTCTTCGTAGAATGAGAAAAAAATTGGAACTACTCAGAATTGTAAAGGAAAGGAAGCTGCAGTATTTTGGCCACGTAATGAGAGGCAATAGACACCGGATTCTTCAACTAATAATGCAGAGAAAAGTACAAGGAAAACGTAATCGAGACAAAAGGAAAAGCCGTGGTTGAAGAACCTGAGCGACTGGTTCCACCTTAGCACACGTTACCTCTTTCGTGCGGCAGCTTACAAAATGAAAATAGCCATGATGGTCGCCAACCTTCGTAGAGAATCGGCACACTAAGAAGAAGAAGGAGACTGAGATTATTATGACTTATGTGCTTTAGTCTGCCGACCCTATAAATATATGCGCCACTGTTTAATGGGTAAGATTTATACTGAATATTGAAAAAATGTGCACTACAATGCCATATTAACGAAGGCTTACATCCGTATAGGCTTCACCGCTCATTTTTCAAAAGAAGAGTTTGCAATAATCACTAACCTATTCAGCGTCAATTGCCCACAATCGTAATATAATATAACTGTGGACTCTGCCGTTCGTGACCTGAATTTATAACTTTTAGTACGAACAACGGGACAAGTACGGCAGGACCTTATTTCTCTTCATGTCTGCATGAATAGCGCCAAGTTTAGTTGATAAAACAATAACAAATTTAAATCTCGATTTCGAAATGATATCGCGTCGTTCGTAAAGACTTAATTGAACAAAAATTGTTTCCGGTATGATTATTCATACCGAGAATAATTATTGCCACAACAAAAACTCTACTAAGTCGGAAGATTATGAAATCATTATTATAATAAATACAATAAATTGTTTACATATACTTATATGTAAACACTTTATTGTACAACCAAACAAACTACAAATTTTAACAAAGAATATTAAACATTAGTGTACGAGCAGTACATTAGATATGTCGTAACTTAACCTAAATATGTTGCTGATCGCGTTTACATTTTATGTACAATTACCATTGACTTACAAATAAATGGCCGACGGGTCTAATACAAAAACCACGAAAAAAATGTCCCAAGTCAACCTATTTAACCGTAATGACATGTCAAGGAATATGAAAAAGCTAAAACGTTGAATTTGAATTGTAATGTCATCGCAGTACTGTCTAATTTTGCTTGCTTCGCTGTCAGTCGAACAAACGAAGACTAGAGCGTGAATGACGCTCTGTATACGATTTTAACGCCCTATAAGTTCGGACACTTTTTAGGGCGGACCCGACGTCCATATAATTGTAAGTCAATGACAATTACGTATATTTTTAGTACAATAAAGACCTTCGAACTGTTATACATCATCAACAAACATATAAAAGAGAGTGAAAATCACATAATAACTAATCAGAATCATGCTTCTTATATCACTACGACTGTGTTGGCTACACTACAGTTACTGGACTTAGTAACAGAAGTGAGAAATGGCCATATCGATATGGGGAGAGTTCCAGGAACAACTGAACATTATCTCGGGCCATCTTCCACGCGATCTTTCTCTGCCATGTGTACAGTCTCCTGATTGCATCCGTAACATGTATAAAATATCCAGAGTAAATGTTAGAATTACAGACAAGTTTCTTATGATGGAAGTGAATCTACCGATCATCTCGAATGAACTGTATGAACTAAGCCGAAGCCGAATTATCCCTATACAGCAAATAGAGGGAGATATAACAAGGACAGTCATTCCTACATCCGAATACATGGCAGTCAACATAAGAAAAGATTTATTAATAACATTAGACAGTGACGACATGAGGTCATGTGTACATTTAAATGAGAAACAATTAATTTGCTCATTAAACTTGCCCATTTACGATATAAAGGCGGCATCAATTTGCGAAGCTCAAATCATAAACAATAGAAACATATCAAATTGCCGCATAGCGTTATCACAGTGCCGGCACGAAGAATCCGAAGTCAACCAAATCATTGATGGATTGAATATAACACTTTTTCCTGAAAATCATGAGGGATCTTTGAAGATATTGAAAAGGAAAATTGACGTCGTCAAGACCCAGCAAGAAGCAGTAAACACCCAAATCGACAGTCACGATACCCAACATTATATTACCTATATTATTTTAACAACAATTATCGTGACACTAATATATGTTTGGGGCGTAAGAACAATAAAGAAACGCCGCCAGACACGTGAGGTGGAGATGCCGAGACCACCTCTCCGAGCCGGGCCCGAGGCAGGTCCTCGAAAGCTAAGCTGTCACCTGTCATTACCACGTGTCAGGACAGATATTGAAGAGGACATTAATAGATCATCGGAGTCGGCACAAGCTGTTATTTTCCATAAACATGTGCAAGACAAGGCGACGTCTCCTATGTGAACTAGCACTTAAGAAACATGCTTTTTTTGTATTGCTTTACATTAACAAATTTTACTTTACTTTTATCTTAATTTTTACATGTTTTTATGTCTTTACCTTTTTACATCTTAAGTCGGGAGCATGTACGAGCAGTACATTAGATATGTCGTAACTTAACCTAAATATTTTGCTGATCGCGCGCATTGTCGCGCTTACATTTTATGTACAATTACGTATATTTTTAGTACAATAAAGACCTTCGGACAGTACGGTGCCTTACATATTTTGCATCAACCTACCTATTCAGGGAAACATACAATTCCCATCAACATACATTCTTACATACATTCTACATTACACACGTTGGGCACGAGACCCAACATTTTGGTCCTTCGAGCCGGATAATTAACAATTAGTGTACAAAGGCGAGGTAACCCATAAAAAGATTTCCATATAGTAATAAACATATAATTATATAGTATATAGTATGTACGTAATAAACAGTCAACCGAGATTATTTTTATGATATCAGATGACGTGACGAATAAGTCGTGCGCCTGGTTATAAGCGACACGCCTATCTGTAGCAGTTGCAATGCCACTCACACAGACTTTAATTTACAAAGATCTGACGGGCACTGCCACTGCGCTCGTCACCCTGAGACATATGTTGAGAAGTCCCATGTGTCTGTTATTTCACCAGAACCTTATACTCTTCAACATGGTTACGCGAAAAATGCTCACGTTACCGCTTGGCGGCAGAAATAGGTATGGTGGCAGTATTTCCCTGTACGAACTCTTTCACAAGGAGCTCTACTGCTAATAAAAATCCGGCTTATTTGAAAAACTGATTTTTGTATTTTTTTTTTATTTTCTAGTATGTTGCATTATGTACGTAACAACACATTAAGAATTTTTTACGCTTTAACATAAACAGCTCTTAAGCTATCAATTATTTTCAATCGAAATAATTGTATATAACGTTTAGACTATCTCCGAAGCAACGATGTCACTGCAATGTCAAAATAATGTATTTTTCAAAACTCTAATTTAGGTCAACATTTTGCCATCTCTCTTTCATTTTAATACGATTTAACGAACTCTATTTCCCAGAGCACTCGTAGCATGTTAGCACAAACGCGATTCATGTCTATCGGGATTCTGAATATACCGAAAACCGTTTGCAATCGCATTCGCTGTTTTTTTTTGCTTTCTGTTATGAGGGAATGTTTTTTTGACTTTTCTATTGAGAAACACAATTTGTGTGATATAAGTTTTTAGCTTTTATTTTATTTTATCGAATACCATGGTGTTTTTATTACCTTGATATCCATATTTTTTTGTGAAAATATTCCACTAGTTTAGTGTTATAATGGATACAAAGTTCGAACAAACACTAAGAAAAAATTATCCGATCTGGGTGGATACGAACCGCGCCTGTTTGTAAGACCGGGGCTAACCGCTCTCCCAACTGAGCTACGGAGCGCCAAAAAGCCGCTTAAACCAATGACTAAGATCGAGGGGTCGTATTCTAGAACTCTACTCAATGCTCAAGTCAGGATTTGAGTATGGTTTAAAGCACTCGAAATCGCACTCAAGTCCCTGCCGTTAGGGTCGTATTTCCAGTGCTTGTGTTTCCATTGCAATCCTGACTAGAGCATTGAGTAGAGTTCTAGAATACGACCCGAGAACAGGCAAGAAGTAAATTATTTTTAAAAGGCCACACACACCAGAACTAATTTAGAAAAATTCGTTACCAAATTGCCTAACTGCCTCTGAGGCCGAACGGTTACCATGCCGGACTGCCACACACAGGTCCCAGGTTTGATTCCCGGGTCGGGAGAAACATTTGTATTTCCTTTTATTTATTTCTCTCGTGAGTTTGGGTGTAATTTGTGGTTGTCTATGTGTGTGTCCATGGCACTCGCGACACAGAGTTTCCCTAGTGCGGAGCTATGTTGAGTGTGTGCGTTAATTGATTTTACCGAAAATCGAAATTGAGGCAATCTAACCGCTAATCGTGTGCTGGGCTTAAAATTAAGAATTTAGTAGTCAAGTTGTTGTGCTACATGTGACAGTCAGAGAGAGAATGTGCCAAAGTTTCCATTTACAAAGTTAGACTTCAGAGTCTCGAGTTTGAAAACATTGTTCCAGGCACTTGGCTGACTCTGGAAATTCAATTGATATTTTACATGCTGAGTAGACCGTATTTTCTTTAAAAAAATCTTTGGGTCGAAGCGTATATACTGACAGCATATACGCTTATTGGTAAATATATAGAAACGCACTAAAGTTTAAATATGGAAGAATAGTTATCCTTCGAAATACGGTTTGTATTGGACAAAATTGAAAATAAAAACTAAAAATAACGGTTATCAGAGTAATAAAATACTTTTCACTGTAACGTCTTTTATTTTACATGCACGCACGGACATGCGCACGCACACGCGCACGCACACGCGCACTCTATTCTCTCTTTTTAACACAGAGACACACGTTCACACACACACACACACACACACACACACAAAATAATCTTATTAAGAAAAGAACTTTAAAAGTACAATCAAGTGAAGAGAGAATGATAGCCAGAAAATTAATTTAGGCTTCCTTGTCCCACAAATATTAATCTTGAAGCACTGTTCCATTAGTTTGTACTCATTTATTGTGGAAGAAAATAAATTATTATTATTATTTCTTTACGTTTAAACACAAAACTCCATTGACGGTTACTGAATAGCTTACAGTGTCAAGCTACAGCGCAACTTGTCCGTAAATAAGTAAACTAAGCAATTTAGCTGCTTTCACCGCTTGAAACGACAGTGGTTTAGTATCATTAATATGCAACCAGTGCTTTTGCTTCGAAAATAAATATCAGCGCCACAGCCTCTTGTTTACATGGCCACGTTTCAGAAGGCGATAAAAATAGTTTAAAACTAGTATCTGAACAAATTTATAAAGTAAAATGTTCATTTTGTAGACGTTACTTTTGATCAATCAACAGTCATCTATATTCATTCGAATTTCGGGGAATATCTCTAGGTTGATATTATGTTTTTCATCTCTTGTTTCAATGCAATTTCATTTTGAACGCTGGCCTTCGTCATAGTCTTTTGTTTGTGTTGTATGCAATTTTATCTGAAATGAACGTATATTGTTTTCATTTTATCTCTTGTGTTTGGTTACTACAGGTCAAGTATCCATATTTAGTTACTCTCATTTGGTTCACTTGTAACATTACTATACTATACTATTTATGCCTATTCTTTCTTAGTTTAATGTAAATGTAATTTGATACGCGTCTGGGTCAGAACTCGTGCTTGCTGTTTAGATGCCTAATTGTAGATGACATGTGTCTAGAACGTACATGTACTACATATTATTAAATAGTGTTATAAAGTTCGCTGGTACTTTTCAATGTTATTTACAAGTAAAGTATATTTATTGTAGACATTACTTACTTTTAAATAGTCAGATATTTATGTCTGTTATAAGAATATATTTTATAAAAATAAGATTAATATTGTATTTTGTATATCCAACAGAAGTTTTCAAACGTTTTTGTCTGGTAGCACGTGGTCTACTCCAATATTTACTGTTTTCCATAGACCCCCAGCCGTTCTGATATTTATTTTATTAGAAATTCATGAATGGAATTCATGGAGTTGGGCGTTTATAGCTGTGACACAATCTTATTGACAACTTTTTTTTATATATAGTTATTATCGAAAATAATCTTATCACGTAAATATTGTTATTGCTCCAAATGTACTTTTTAATTTAATTTTAATATTTTCAGCCCAGCTCCCTAATATTCAAATCACACAATTGATATTTAAATTGCGCTAATTGTGTGTTTCGTATGATAATGCGTTCATGTCTTCATCAGTGTGCGGAAAGCAATCTGCAGATTCGTCCCAACATGAGCCTAATTAGCTTGCAGTGCTCTATTTGTTCATGATTGCGTGAAATGTATTTAGCGTGAAACAATTGATGTCGTATAACTGACGACTGCGAAGACGGCTTTTGGCACGGTTTGTGCTTCTGCCGATCACCATACACAAAACCACGAACCAAGTAGAGAGACTCATCCGTGATAACGCAGACGCTTCCGTAGCACAGATCAATGCATTGTAAAAAACAGAAACAGATATAGAAATATTTTTTGTTCCAAAAAGAAATAACACAGCACACATCCATTTAACAATGTCTACGTAGTTGCATTAGTTTTATGTAGTAATCCCAATTTTCCACTTTTTCTCACTTACTCCTTTCTTTCTTTTTTTTTGTAATCTTTATGCAAATATGTTTACACTTCGTATAATAACGCTGTATTGACCATAAATTGTATCTTAACATGTTCCACTGAATATAAACTGTTTTGTAAATCCAATAAAATAAATTATGATACATAGTTATAACATGAAAAATATCACAACATAATTGTTATGTTTTTTTACACTTATTCACGTAAAGTAATTATTTATTCTAAGCAAATAAATAATAAATGAAATTGGCGAGTTCTATGTCGAGTAAATGGGTTGCTGATGACAAATTATGAGGTATATTGGGACACCGCATTGCTCGTGTCGCACTCGGTGCGTTGAAATCATAGCGCTATAACGACGCAACTCACCGGCAGCGCCCGTCTGGCGTCGCCCTGAACATATTTTATACAGAGAAATGTGAGTATACTAGTTACGAGTACTGAAACCATTTTGTACTTACATAAAATTATGTATAAACGTTTTATAAATAAACATTTATGATTAACAGAAATTATAAATAATGATTGTTATGAAGAAAAATCGTCATGAAAAAAAACGAAGAGATTCTAAGAATATATTATTTGTAAACTTTAACGTATCCTCCCTGCGTATATCGAACACTATTCTTAATACTTCGATTTACTTTCTCTCTGTTTAGCGTTTTTTCACGTCTAAACTTCAAATTGGTATATTTGTAATAACATTTTGACCTAAACGTATACGATCAAGAACACGTCAAGCTTGACAGCTTTTAAATTCAAGTTTATGCCACTTACGGTAAAAAAGGTCTTAAGTTCAAAATGCCAAGTTTACTGTACGTACGTATCTCGATTAGATTGCGGATGTCCTCAAAAAAGTCACACTAAACTTAGCAAGCAAGTATAGACAAATGTTAAAAATATAACAAGTACATCCGCACATAATGATTGAAGGTTCGTCGCCTCTGTCTATCCTGGTGGGAGACAGGCGTAATGGTACAAATGTAAATGACAACATCGTTATAACTTTAATTCGTACCCTTGTACAATAAACATAATCACGTTTCACGTTTATCGTCGAGTGAGACGGAACAAATAATTCGTGCGCCTTCTGCTAGGCGGCATGCCTATTTATAGTAGTTGCAGTGCCACTGAGAGCTTTAAGTCACATTGAGACGTAAGTTCATACGTCTCATGTGCCTGTAATTTGAATTTGAAGGCACAAAACAATAACGACTTATAGTTTAAGTAATCTGTACCAGAACTGCGTTGTACCCTGTTAACCTCTATGTGTTTTGTCTAAATAACCTATTAGGCAACATGCAATACGTAATTTTACGCGTCCTTGACTAGAAACTCATCGAACAAATGTGATAATTTTAATCGCCATCAAAATTTTTATAACCTCGTAAGTAATTTAGAGAGGTAATTTTTTTTGTTCTAACCTAACCGAACCTAATCGTGTCTTTGCGATAAATATCCAACATTTCCTGAAAGAACAACGGATTCGTTATAATTCGGTTTTCGGTGTAATGAAAATTCGAACAAACGTTATTTCGGAAAAAAGTTACCGTTATGGATAGCAACGTTGCAGGCGTGTCGTTTACCACCAGGCGTACGACGTGTTAGTCCCGTCACTAGGTATTGTAAAAAAAAATATAGACACGGCATAGACAACTTGATATCATACTAAGTAATTCGAATTAAGAGTATTAGCTTCTAATTTAATCAATCAAGTAATATAAAAAGAGATCTCCTCGGTCTGGAATATCCCAAAATATTACTGATTGCGTCACGGGCCTATTTATACGACCTTTAACTTCGAAATAAATCCACTTGGGACTGGTTAAGGTATGAATAATTTCAAACTTTGTATCATTTAGAAACAGGTTTTCTGAAATTCAGTTCCAGAAAATGGTTCTACGAAATTCCACAATACACTTTCTTACAATAATAATGACGTGGCAGATAACCACATCAATTACATGCTTTCGAACAAGACTATTCCCTGGTGTATAAGTAATAGTGCAATGGATTCACTCCTGTCCACTACTCAGAACATTCACCACTAAAACCAATTTAGAACGATCATTTCCCAAATTGGTCCTACCGAGAATCGAATCCATGACGTCCTCGACAGTGAGGACCTGGTCCATTAATAATTTTGTTAAATTGCAAACTGAAACTATTTTTTTTCGGATCTAGATAGCGTTTATTGTTTAATGAATAATGTGATGTTTTTTACAAACTAACAAACTATGATATAATACAAAGATCGAACACAAAAATTCCTTCGATCTGACTGGACACGAACCAGTGTTTGTTGCATGCATCATGCTGGAGCCACCGCTCTTAACCAAGTACAAACTGAGCCAACAGATCTTACAAATTTATTTTCGTGTTTGCTATAGACCTTTGCAATCGGGCTAGCATGGCAGGGCGCCACTAGCGCGAGATCTCTAAGCGGAAATAGCAGTATCTCGCACTTTATGTCGCTCTCGCGCAAGTCGCGTCTTGTCGTGCTAGCCCTACAGAGCAACTTAAGTAGTTACTCAATCAGTTAGGTCTTAAAGTGAAATAGTTTCCATTTCCCATGTGCACTATATTGAAAATGCTTATATATTATGCTCATACGGGATAGTTACACATACAGACAGCAACACAGGAACAAATAAACACTAAAGCCTGCAATTCGCGTTGGTCGAGCCTAGGCCAACGCGAGCTTAAGCAAAATGATACACGGTTAGTGCTACTGTCTCGACGTTGGACAAGTTAGAAGAAGAGCTGTACAAACGGCCAATGTAGACGAGTTTTGTGGAGCTGACCACGCGTTGTACGTTGTCAGTTTTTATTGTGCATTGAAATTATATTGTCGAAGTAGTGAAAGTACAACTTACATTAACATTTTAAAACATTGGAAATGAATCTATTTTTCGGATTTAGATCGCGTACCTATATTTGTTTTTCAATCAAACCAACATTTCGGGTCCTAAAATCATGAACCGGTTATGTCTAATATTAATGCAAAATGCCTATTTTTGACTATAGTTACAAAAATGATTAATTTAAAGATCTTATTTATCGCCAATTTGTAAACACTAGTGGCCGAGCGCAGCCTTTGATTTAGGCAGAAAATCCAAACCGCTCTGAAGTGAGATGAGTGATGACGAATGACCGCGAGTTGTGACAAGCCACGCTAAATGAGATCTGTAAACATTTTGGCGCTTGCCGTCACTCGGTCAGCTAGGCGAGAAACGCATGGCAAGGCAAATAGGCTGTCTATACGTTGGTATTGGCCTTCATTCGGCAATGTTGGGCCAACATGCATTGTTGGCTTAAAGGGCGAATATCGACAAGTGCTAGCGTGCGGACATAAAACTTATTTATTTTGTATTAAACAAATGACAAATAGTAAACGTAATTACCCTAATTGGGTACAAGTATAATCGCGATGTGAAAATCACACTGCAACATTTATTTCATATCAGTTGCCATTTTCAAGAGAAAATAAAATAAATAACTGCCTCCGTGGCCGAACCGTTACCATGCTGGTAAGCCACACAGAGGTCTCGGGTTCGATTCCCGGGCCGGGAAAAATATTTGTATGGCCTACATCTTTTGCAATGTCTTAGGTATTGTTTATGATCATTTTAAAAATTACATTCTAACGTGCATTATGGTGGGAAAATTTTGAGTTTATAAATTCATAAAAAACACCAAGAATCGGTGTATAATAAAGGTATCCTATTTCATAATGATAATGAATGCCAGAATACCCACATATTTACAACGCCGTTAAAAATAAAATAACAAAACTATTGCATTAGGTAGAGATGATTTCTTCATCCATGGTATTCAGATTTTCACTTATTTCAAGCTTTACAAAATTCTTTGAAAGGACATAAATTTCATAACGAAGAGACCATCAAACGTCCTTTAGAGCTTTTTTTAATACTCCCCCATTAAAATCCAAACAGACAAATAAAAAACTACCCACCTAACATGTATGTAAATCTTCGTGGAACTGCTTGTTGGCTCTGATAAAACGGTTAGTTCACACTGCACAAACAATCACGTTGTCCTTGTTTAACTTTATGTCTTAGGGTGATAAGTATCAGTGCCCCAAATGTCTTTGTGATTTCAAAATTTGAGTAGCGCTGCAACTGTTATAAGTAGACGTGTCGCTTACCAGGCGCACAAAAAAATAAAACCGTCAATCTAGCAGGAAGACGTCACAAAGTCTTATCCCTTTTGGGTATACAAATTATCTACCCGTTTCACCGCATTATCAACTTCTAAGGGCTATTTCGGGAATAATTTTCCAATAAAACATTTTGAAGTTTTAACGATAAGCGTTCGTTATGAAAAGCTGTCGACGAACCCTTACTCAAGGGATTTTAACTTATTGCCCGACGAAGTCATAAAATAAAACCTATTGAAATTCATTGGTATACAGTCTAAAAATAGAGTGTAAAAAGAAGGTATCAAATCGGCTACAAGCCTTTAGTCCTCGTAGGACACTGACAATATCTTTAATATAATGAAATAAATGAATACTGTGACAGTTCAACATGGACATAGTAATTTTGGTACTTATTTCACATCAGTTTATATAAAGGTCACTCAGCTAAGAGCGTATTTAATGGATTCACCAGCCACACAATTCACACACACACACACACATACACACACACGCACACGCACACACTAAAACACATATACACTCATATACACACGCACGCACACAAACACGTATTTTTCTTTACTTCTCCGAAATTAGTTCAATTACATAATTTATTCCGTGTAATTATTAATACAAAGATAAAATATAAAATTAAAAAATATCTTCGATCCGGCTGGATTCGAACCAACATATTCCAGTAGACGTGGCAGATGTTATGCCAACTAAGCAATGAAATGACCTAGCGTACCTTAGGAATTTTTCTGTGCTTGTTGCAGAAAAAAACTAAAACAAAGATCTGCAACAAGCACATAGAAAAATTCGTAAGATCCGCTAGTTCGTTGCGTGTCTTAGTTGGCATAGCATCTGCCACGGTTCGCTGGAAAACGTTGGTTCGAATCCAGCCGGATTAAAGGAATTTTTTCTTAGTGTTTGATCTTTGTATTAATAATTGTAACAAACTAGCTAATTTCACAAAAATAATTGAATATTATGTTGGTCAAACATACTGATATTAAAAAATTTTAAAAATTATTTCGTGTCGCTCGTATTATTTTTATGACTCTCATGTTACAAAAGAACTTTTGACTTATGATCATATGGGGCTTTATTATACCAAGGGTACGATATAATATTGTAGAAACCTTAATATAACGTGTGCCAGAGACGCCTCTTAAGTTTATGAGATAACCCTACCATCCGTTATTACTGCGCAAACACTGGCCAAAAATTTACGACGTCCTTCCGGCCGATTCATTTTTAGGATTTTTTATAGCCGATAATTTTCACTTTACCACCCCGATCACGCGGTACGGGCAATCGCTTCATTTACAATGCAATGAGATCTTTTACTAGAAAAGATTGAACGAGTTACCAATAATTTAACACGATTTATATGTAGCTATTTTGGTAACGTTTTAGACCGTTTCAAATATAGAAAATAACGAGATAAATACAGATATTGGGGTTCTGGGTTTTCATAATATAATAATCACTGTTTTAAATTGCTGCACTTCGACGTTAGATTCGTTTTTATGTAGTGTTAAAAATCGATGCCCTACTTTCTGAAACTCGTAAGAGTGATTATTCAGGAGAAGGCAAAACTTTCTATTTATTTTAATATTCTTATCGAGGATGCATTACATTAAGCATAGGTGAAAGCCAGAGTGTGTAAATGTTGTGTGAAATCATACTGCTTTGTATATGCAATCCATTTTTTGCATTTCAGTAACTTTGTGCATTATGATACGAGTTTGAGAAAAGAAAATAAGGCGACGAGAATTCAGTAGCGCTGCCTACCTTATTCATTTCTGTAATGCAATGTGTTTATTACAGCATTTCGGTTTTAATAAGTGAGGGTGCTGGTGAAATTACAGGCACATGGGACTTTTCAACTTATGTCTCCGAGTGACGGGCGCAGTGGTAGTGCCCCTCAGATTTTTGAGATTTAAAGCTCTGATTGGCACTGGTTACAGTTATGGACAGGCATTACGCTTACCACTAGGTGCACGAATTGTTCGTACCGTCACTTGATGGCATTAAAAAAAATATTTTGTTAAGCGAGTTCAAGAAGAGGGCTCCAAGCTTTTGTTGTTGAGTTGTTCATCATGATGTTTTTCATCAATGTAGCGAGAGTTCATTTGTTCATCCCGTCACTCGACATCGTAAAAAAAAGAAAAAAAATGAATTGTTGTCCGAGAAATTTTATAATTGGCGACACAAGTTTGCAATAAAGTATTTTTCACGTTTCGTGTTAATAAACACAGTCGTAAACTGTCTTGTATCAAATTCGTTGCAATCTTGTTCAACAATCCACTATCAATTATTTATTTATACTATGATCGAAAACAAAGAAAATTGGTTCGATTGTAACAGGCGTTAGAATCGAATTACGCAGAGTAATCAGACAATTTTAATTACCCACTGCAACTGGATCAGAGAGGTAATTTTAAATTGCCCAGTCCCCACTGTAACTGTTGCCCGTGTTATCTTTGTTTATTAGTATTCTTTTTTGTAGCAGTAGAGCTCCTTGTGGAAGAGTTCATCAAGGGAAGTACTGCCTTCCTATTTCTGCCGCCAGGCAGTAATGTCAGCATTACTGTGTTCCGGTTTTGAAGAGTACGGGTGCTGGTGAAATTATAAGCACATGGGACTTGTCAACTTTTGTCTCAGGGTGACGGGTGCAGTGGCAGTGCCACTCAGATCTTTGCGATTTTAAGCTCTGAGTGGCACCGCAACTGTTATGGACAGGCGTGTAGCTTAGCATCAGGCGTACAACTTTTCTGTCCCGACCCTTGATATTATAAAAAAAAGTATAAGAAATTAAAAATATTTTCCCATTAGAAAGACTCGAAACGTTGCTTGATTTGTTTATATAAACAAATAATATACACGATTAAGATCCGAAAAAAAAAACAGTTTCATTTCCTACGTAGTCGAGAAAACCTAAGAACTCTGTATTAGTATGTACTTTATTAAAACACATGTGAATTTCATTATACAAATTAATGTTGTTTTTGTTACAAATATTTAAACAAATCAATTGTACGTACTTGGAAAACAACTTGTTTTTTTCCGGATATAAATTGCGTATATTTATTTTTTTCAAATTTGACTTACCGATTGGAGTAGAATTAAAATCACGGACATGCTCGTGTTATCCCATTTTTTTGTGATTAAATTATTCATCCGAATGCGAATACACTATTATGGTTATATTTAATAATAGAAAACTGAAAACATCTAAAAATAAAGTCTCGCCTGTATATTGATCTTTTTTGACGACCTCGGTGGCCCAACGGTTTGTACTGTGAGCATTGGACGAGGAGGTCCCCAATTCGATTCCCGGTAAGGCCAATTTGGGACATGAACTTTTCTAAATTCATTCTGGTCTGAATGTTCTGGGAAGTGCCCCAGAATGAACCCCGTTGCTCATAGTACAGGACATACCCTAGTGTGAGACAGGCAATTGGTGTAACTATATAGATTTTAAGACTTTCGTGGTTATTCACTAAATGATTATCACTAGTAACAGGTTTCTTACCACGGTATAACTTCTTTTTATTTTCCCGATATTTCGGAACGGTTGCACGCTCCATGGTCACGGGTTGACTGGACGGCGGCAGATGACAGCTTTATGGGCAGACATATCTGTCTACCCTCTTGCGCTGTCGACGACTACCTTCATCGCGATTTGTTGTGGCGTTACCATTGTCACTCACTTTTTTCACACAAACCACACTTACTGTATCCACACGCGAAACTGAACTCGAGGTGTTTTTGTTTTTATTACTGCACGCACTAAGGACCGGATTCCATGCACTGGACAGTTTAAAACCATCATCACGGTTAAATGTTTTGTACTTCGTGATCTCGATGGCTTCTCGTACCAACCGTGGTATGTAGTGACGTTCTGTCGAGAGTACCTGGGGGCTATGCAACTCGATCCAGTGGTTAGTGTCAGTCTGTGTGAGATGTTGTGCTATAGCCGACTTCTGTGCATCATTGTTTTTTACTGCTCGGATGTGTTCCTTCATACGATCGACAATTGTTCGTTTAGTCTGACCGATATACGAGCTCCCACAACTGCAGTTCACTTTATAGACACCCGGTGTTTGTAAAGGAAGGTGGTCTTTTGGTGAACGTAACATTTTTCCTATTTTGGTTAAGGGGGTGAAAACAGTTTTTATGGAAAACTTCCTTAGCGACCTGGCTATTTTATCTGTCACCCCTTGTACATAGGGCAGAAAAACTGGTAGTCTCTGTACGTCAATTTGCTTCTTCCTTTTGTGTATTGGTTTAAATGTTTTTATTTTGTACCCATTCTGTCGCAAAACCGTCTTAACGTGCTCCTGTTCCTGTGGTAGGTGGTGTGAATCACAAAGAAAACCAACACACACGGACAAATATTTACATGCCACTTCACATCATCACCCAAAACACCTACATTCGGTCGTCAGGTCATTAACCAATAGAGCTTATGATCTTTGTGATTCACACCACCTACCACAGGAACAGGAGCACGTTAAGACGGTTTTGCGACAGAATGGGTACAAAATAAAAACATTTAAACCAATACACAAAAGGAAGAAGCAAATTGACGTACAGAGACTACCAGTTTTTCTGCCCTATGTACAAGGGGTGACAGATAAAATAGCCAGGTCGCTAAGGAAGTTTTCCATAAAAACTGTTTTCACCCCCTTAACCAAAATAGGAAAAATGTTACGTTCACCAAAAGACCACCTTCCTTTACAAACACCGGGTGTCTATAAAGTGAACTGCAGTTGTGGGAGCTCGTATATCGGTCAGACTAAACGAACAATTGTCGATCGTATGAAGGAACACATCCGAGCAGTAAAAAACAATGATGCACAGAAGTCGGCTATAGCACAACATCTCACACAGACTGACACTAACCACTGGATCGAGTTGCATAGCCCCCAGGTACTCTCGACAGAACGTCACTACATACCACGGTTGGTACGAGAAGCCATCGAGATCACGAAGTACAAAACATTTAACCGTGATGATGGTTTTAAACTGTCCAGTGCATGGAATCCGGTCCTTAGTGCGTGCAGTAATAAAAACAAAAACACCTCGAGTTCAGTTTCGCGTGTGGATACAGTAAGTGTGGTTTGTGTGAAAAAAGTGAGTGACAATGGTAACGCCACAACAAATCGCGATGAAGGTAGTCGTCGACAGCGCAAGAGGGTAGACAGATATGTCTGCCCATAAAGCTGTCATCTGCCGCCGTCCAGTCAACCCGTGACCATGGAACGTGCAACCGTTCCGAAATATCGGGAAAATAAAAAGAAGTTATACCGTGGTAACAAACCTGTTACTAGTGATAATCAATTGGTGTAACTGTCTGATATATTATTTATTTGGCGGCGCAACACTTGTCTGCCACGGTGGCCGGTTACCATGCTATTCTGCCACGCAGAGGTCCCGGGTTCGTTTCAAATATAAAAGAAATATTTGGATGTCCTACATTTATTTCTGTCCTAAGTTTGGATATGATTTGTGGTACGCTATGTGTGTGTTCATGGCACCCGTGATACAAGGTCTGGATACAGGGCAATGAGTGTGTGCGTTATTATTAAGAGTCTACAATTGTAAATGGCTTTGGTTCATTCCGCATAATAATGAAAGTGTTAAATGTAGCACTTTGGAAAAAGTATGTAATAAAATTAAGGATATACACTTATCACTATACGGTGTGAAAACATAATTTCTCAAAATTTTCATGTGTGAAAAAAAAAACACAAATTTACCTCGAAATTTTACAAGAAAACCACTGTATTAAATAGGTACTTTTTTACTGATTTTTTTATATTAACTTAATTTAAATAGAAAACGTATAGTATACGATATACATTTTCCAAAAGGCTGCAATTTCGTTTGTAAAAAAATGAATTCTGAAATAAAGCCGGTATTTCTGCCGTTCGAACCGAGCAAAATGAACCGTGTTACGAGTAGTACGGGAAAAATTGAAATTCGAGCTATGGTAGAATCGATTATTATTGTTAATAAATAATTACGTAGTCCATTGGTTCAAAGTCCATTGGTTCAACGATCCGAAGTGGGTTTTGGTCTCCGACATCAGTTGGCGCCAACGCGCCCTGGCGATGTTGTTCGATCTTCTCCCAGTTCTCTAATAAATAATTACGTCGTAATACTCGTAATAATCACGGTTTTTAATTTTGTGACAACCCTTGGATATCTGCGTACGACAGCGCAAGTATCTACACGCGCTGCGGTATCGTCTAACATCAAAGACGTTCCGCAACTATAGGGAATATATTGTAATAGATACTGTGGTATATCTCTACAAGTACATTTTTGTCTGGTCCAGTTCACTCGTCGTCAACACCAGATCCTTCACACAAAACGTCTGTTCCTTTTCTTTTTTGTTATTAAAATTTATTGAAAGAAGACGCGTCTTCAAGTTTGATTATAGATCTTGCTATTGTAACGTAAAAATAAAAATTATTAAACATCATTGCTTAAAATAAAATTGTATGCTGATAAGTAGGTTCCAGGTTAATACGTAATTACATGGTTTTGATTTCAATAATTGATATATTCATTTGTTTTCTACATAAATAATCATATTCATTAGAATAAAAAAAATTACTTTTATTCTCCATGTTTTTCCATATTTTCAATATTACGTGATGTTTTATTTAATTTAAAAAAATAAAGGTGCGTGCGTACTTGGAAAAATATAAAGGTTTTAGTACACTAAAACAAATTAACAGTGTACTGTGCGGAAGATTAAAAGATTACCTAGACGTGACCTAGACTTGTGCAAATTTAAGTTTGTCCAGTCACATCCTGTAACGTCGAAAGGTCATTCAGCTAGTACAAAGCGTTGTTCCGACCAAATAGTAAGAAATTTAATTTTGAAAATTTGAAAAAACATGTAATTGTATATGTAACAATAACACTAACGAAAATTAGATTGAAGTGGATTAAAATGTGTTGATTTTTTTAAAGCGTAGTCCATGTGAAAACAGTTGTTTTTTATCTCCATATTTTTTCCATATTTTAAGATTTTTTGCCCATATTATCCGTACATATTTTGAAGTTTATACTGCATATTCATCCGAGGCCTACTGATAAGTAATAAGATGTTAACCAATATGATCATAGTTTTGAGAAAATGACACCTAAATATGTTTTTCCTTGTTTTGATAGTTTGTTCTAAAATTGACTTGTAAAATGAAAACTT
Source organism: Hyposmocoma kahamanoa (assembly GCF_003589595.1). Classification (NCBI taxonomy): domain Eukaryota; kingdom Metazoa; phylum Arthropoda; class Insecta; order Lepidoptera; family Cosmopterigidae; genus Hyposmocoma; species Hyposmocoma kahamanoa. The sequence goes on from NW_020653945.1 coordinate 5,206,295, forward strand.
TTGCTGTCATGCTTATTACTGTTAGGGAATTATAGTAATAAATCATAACTAATCATTATTCTTGAGGTGACAACAGAAAACATTTTTCAAAAACAACGAAAAAGTCTTTACTTGCCATTTTCGCAAAACTATGATCATGTTGGTTGACATGTTATTACTTATCAGCATCCAATTAAAATCTCAACTCCAACATGTTAATTTATTACACCCACATACCTAATAAATTCGTTAAAAAATGTAAACTAACCGTTGAAAAAGTGAATTTATTTTGCATTTAAAACTGGAAATAGAACAGTTTCATTTTTAAACTAGAATTATTTGTATCTTGATCACGATAAATCGTGACAAAATGAGAATGAAGGTAACAACAAAGCCGTTTCACTGACGTATAAAAATAAACTGCAAAAAGATATTCAAAAGAATTTTTAAATAGTTTTATATGTTTGTGTTTGGGACGGCCTTGACGTAACTGATTCGACTACAACGCAGCTATCGCACTGTTATTGAAAACAACATAAATCTATAGTGTACATGGTTTATAGGCGTTCCCGGAAGCAAAAGACTGAACTTTTTAGATAAAACAATCTACATTTTATTGTATACCTACTGAAATGCATTTTATGTCAGAGGTTCCTACACTTTTTGACCCCTCGTCTTTCTACTATTGACTTTTTTACGAATTCATCAACTTCAAATGTGTGTTTGACAGCTGATATAATGATATTGAAAACTTTTATTTTAAAAAAAATTGATGTTAAGTTTAGTATTCTGTATTCATTTATTAGCGAACATCCAATAAAATTACATTACATGTGCCCTGTAAGGGCTAACTAATGGGTGGCCCATAAGTCCTTAGTAATGAAAAAAATTAATTAAAATAAAACTAATTACATTATGAATAATATTATTATTTGTAAATATAGCTAGAAAAACGGGAATTATTTTTTGTAAATAACGTCGTCCAAATGTAATCCGTTACAGTCACGACACTCTTGCAAACGCCTTCTGAAATTGTCGATGACTGCGCGGCACGTCAGTGCTGAAATGCTTGCCATTTCTCTGCGGATGTTTTCTTTTAGGTCATTAATTGACCGCGGGTTAGAGTCGTACACTTTAGCCTTAAGGTAGCCCCACAAAAAAAAATCCATTGAAGTCAGATCCGGGCTACGTGGTGGCCACGAAATGTCTCCTCTCTTAGAGATAACTTTGTTTGGAAAAAGTTGACGGATAACGGGCATAGCAGTATTGGAGGTGTGGGAAGTTGCTCCATCCTGTTGAAACCATGTTCGGGCATTAAAGCCTGGAAAGTTTTGCAATTTTTGTGTGAAAAGCTCCTCGATCATGGCCACATATCGTTCCGAAGTAACAGTAACAGCACGCCCTCTGCCGTCCTCAAAAAAGTAAGGCCCTATGATGCCATGGGCTGACATAGCGGCCCAAACTGTAACTTTAGGGCTATGTAAGGGCTTCTGGTGCTTAAGTTTTGGATTAATCGGACTCCAATAGCGGCAATTTTGTTTACTGACGTGTCCGTTAATGTGGAAGTGTGCCTCATCAGAGAACATTATGTTATTGAACGAAGTAAACCGATTAAACATTTCATTAGCATAATTCACTCTCTGAATAGCATCAGTTTCTTTTAATTCTTGCACCAACTGAATTTTGTAAGGGTGCATAAGTAAATCTTTTTTCAAAATCCGTTGTAACGATGTCCTGGATACGTTTAATGCACTGGAACGCTTACGAGTTGACTGTGTTGGATTTTCACGAATAGATTGTGCCACTGTGTCGATGTTTTGTTCCGTACGTGATGTTCTTGGGCGACCCAACCGCGGTTTATCTAACGTCGAACCGGTCTCCTCGAACTTAGCAACCCAATTCTTAATCGTTTGGAGAGCTGGGGTGTCATCAAAGTTGTGTAAACCTTTGTGTTCTCGAAATTTTCGCCTCGCAACGGTTGCCGAATTGTTGTTTTGATAAAACTCGCGCACACAAAACGCACGGTCCGCTCCGGTGAAACGCTCCATCGCGACTAAATTCCCAGAAACCGAAGTTACTGCCCCCGCTTCCCCTGCACCGCTCACGCGCGCCGTTTTCGTTTAATTCAAATTTTACTTTTCTAAGGACTTATGGGCCACCCTGTACTTAGAAGTAAGGACATGTAAATTAATAAACAAAAATAAAATAACAAAAGTATTAATATGTTTAATATAAGAAAACATCTTAATAAATTAATGTTGTATCAATAAAATGATCTATTCAGTTCATCAGTGTAGCAGGTCAATTTAGTTTACACTTTTAGATGCAATATAACATAAACATGTAAGCACTCTAGAGAGAAAAAAAAGACGAATTGAAAAGTTAGATGGAGCCGTAAATAACGCAGGAAACTTAACGTCGACGTCACACGATTGAAGCAAAAGATAAGGCAAATATAACATTTTCACTGGGTGAGAAAACGAGGTCAACGAAAGGAACTATTTTTGCAACGAATTAACTAGAGCGTCTCGGTATATATGACGGGGAGACAGCCAGGAAAAGCGTCCGGGATACACTTCCTGTCTACACACAATAGATAAATGTTTTACAAAAAGGTTGTAAATAATAAGCTAAACGTGACTTCGTATGAAAATAATGTTCATAACATTTTAATGAGTTATAATTTATAGAAAGAGCGAAGAAACTCGAACAAAAACTTTAATTGAACTAGGAACATTTTTTTCGCCTAGCGTGGGCTATACAGATATTATTATGATATTAAGATATTATTATGCGAAAAGGACGATTCTGTATCTTCTTGTATCAATTAATAACTACAAACTAGTGGTGCATTTTCACAAAATATATAAATAGAATATTTGCCCGTTATTACTGTCTCCTTATTTATTTTTTGTATTATGAGGGTGCGTACGGATCTAGAGAATGCGCTGTGAACGCATGTACGCTGCACGCGTGCAATTAAGTGTAATGACATCTCATAATGCGCGCGAACAGCACGCTAACAGATTGCCCTACGTAATGCACGTGTGCAGCTCGCGAGCCTTTCTCCAACAGGCTTATTCGGGGTGCATTAGTATTTGTCCCACAGTGCATTTAAGAATATTGTAATATTTGTTATTAATATTATTGCCACAGTCGCTGTCCCCAGCATGATTGGCATACTTTCTTAGTTTTTCTTCGGCGCAAGCGCTCATTTATTAGCATTCGACTCCGCACGACTGCACACGGTGGGTAACGTTATTATCACCTCTCTGGGCGCTTGCTTAGGTTCCTTTTTCTTCGTAGTGAGCGCCTGGTGTCGTTAGTCAGATTTAATTGGTCATTATAGCGTAGATATGCGATGTAACTGTTACATAGTAACTATTAAGTAATCTGTGCCCAAGGCGCGCAAGATGCACAGGCGCAATGGCCTATCCGCAATAAAATAACGTACACTTTCAAATTTGATTTTTTTTAAGTACAGGCAGACGACCATTATAACTGTATGTATCAAAGCTCTTCAGGAAACTTCAGGATTACGTCGGACGTAGATACTGCCAGATATACAGGAAATGGACTCACCAAAATAACACTCCGTTATGTTTTTATGACGTCAAGTGACAGAACGGACAAGTCGACACGCCTGCCATAACAGTGGATACACAGTGGGTATGACTGACACTGTGACGTTCGCCATAATTTTTATATTATTCTTACAAAACTGACACTGGCCCAAGCCTAGTTGCCGCCATTAAGAAAATAGTAATAATACCATAACAGTGTGACTTCAAGCTATACAGGGCGTCCTAGGGCTATGCCACACGGAAGGAAAGTACCTTAAATACCGTAGATAAGTTTTTTAAAGAAGACTTCATTTTGATTTTAAGAATAATTCCAACTGCCTTCAAAGATTTTCAAATAGGCGTTTGTCTGAACCGGGAATCGAACCCGCCAAATCTGAAAATATCCACGGTGTAATTTTAGTATACTGGTCGAAAGCCTCAGTTATAAGGATTGTTTTCTTTCTTGCCTTCCGAATTCCCAGCAGATTCCATTGTAGGTTTAAATATTCTAATTACATGCTTTTGGTCTTGGAAAGTACGCAGGCCTACACTTTTGTATGAAAAAAGCAACTGGGGTTTTTAAAGTATTTTCATAGATACCATATGGTCATACAGAATGTATAGCGCTAATTTTGAATGCGACATTTTCATGATAACATGTATTGGGCGTTTATGTGATCACATCAGTCTGAATAATTTCACATATTCTGTACATTTTGATTTACATGGGGCCTGTCACTGCATGGTTCACCCTGCGACATAAACTTGACAAGACCCATTGTGCCTGTAGGTTCGCCAGCACCCTTACCTCTCAAAATCGGAACGCAGTAAGAGCCTATACACACGGCGTATTTATACAAGCCTTCTGTATCATCATCTCTTATTCTTAATAGGATTTAACAGTCTTTTTACATGCTATCCTATTCATGGCAAAATAATGAAAAGCATAATTTAATTTAAAGTAATGGAATGTGTCACGGAAGCAGATAAATCTATACAAGTGTGCTGTGAGAAGTTGTGAACGAGAAGAGTTGTCTATAGTTTGTTAAAGACATGGAATCAAATGGAGTAACTAAATGTTTTTTTTTTAATTATTTTATTCTATTGCACATTTTTTTGAGGTTATCTGAAAACGACTCTATTACGAGTTATAGACGTAAAATGTTTTTTTTTCCTCAAAATAAACTACATAATTTTATTGTTAAAGCTGGTAAAAATAATAAAATATAATAGCCAATCTTTATTGCATACCATAAAGTTATATACAACGTGGGTCATTGTAGAACATCGAGTGAAGATTGTAACCCTATTATATTCACCTAAGCTTCAATATTAATATAGAAAGCTATATAATTATCGACTGTGAACTGGCAACCGGTATTATCTCAATTTTGATAACTTTACAGGATGAAGAAAAAACTTGTTTACGTCATTTATGTAGCATCTGGATTATTAACCGACTTCAAAAAAAGGAAAAGGTTCTCAATTCGACTACATGTTTTTTTTGTATGTACGTTACGCGATAACTCGATTTGTGAATCGATTTTGACGATTCTTTTTTTGTACGAAAGAGGGTACTTCAGATGTGGTCCCATTTAAATTTGAAGAAAATATTCCACCTCTGAGAGTGGCAAACTAGGGGATGAATACTTTAGAGATCGGTTTTTCTAGTACTTTGTTTAGTACTGAGTTTATGAAATAAAAATACGTAGTTTTGAAATTTTTTTATTACACATCTGTAAAGGTGGGAGGTTCTTTCTTCCGTTGGATGAGGTTACCAAAACAAGCCAAGTGAAACTCCAAATGGTTCAGAAGATTTTTATTTTCACCTTGTATGTCACCAATACAATTTCACCCTATATGTGGAAGGTCCGGGCAGTCGTTCCCAGAAGGGACTCGACTCCTGGAAACCGTTCCGCGAGATGAGGTTTTTCACCCTATATGATGGGCAATAATCTTTAACCCTATATGAGCGTACGAAATATCAGAAGATCCAGGTAGCAGTTCCCAAGAAGGGACTCAACTCCTGGTTGCCTTACTGAGCTCTCTGTATTCAGAAATAACGCCAAATGGGTCAATGCCATCTAGCGGATTCTTAGTGAACTAAAAGTGAACATTTATTAGGCTTAAGGCCGTCTATTACTTAAAGTAGGTTTGTTACACATGTTATTAAAAACAATGGAATTTCTTGCAACGCTGCGGAGTATGTAGTAGTATAAAATGTTTTTAAAAGTGAAATCTTTAGAAAATTGTGATGGTACCGGTTGCCAGTTCATAGTCGATATGGGTCATTGCGTATTTAAAATATTTTTTGAATTTTTTTTTTATTAATTTTAACACTACGTTTTAAAGTTGAGCAAAAATTATAGCCCTCGTAAAAAATTGCTGCAAAACATGTAAATCAGACAACATTATACATAAGTAATACAATAATTTACAGTTCCCAATTTCATTTTTATGGTCGTTAACAGAAGTAATATTAATAAAACAACGGTGGTAATATTACTTCAGTGTTTTGTCAAGTGTTGGCTGCGATCCAAGGCTGGCTCAAGGCGTACTAGTGGATTTATGTCGATAATTTTATAGATTGCTCTCCTCGGGTAAAATATATTCAGTATAATTTTAACCAATAAGTATGGTAACATATTGTAGTAAGTTGGCGGTTTTTTTTTTGCATTCTTTTTTTTATCGATGATGTTGTTTGTTATTATCAGTACGATTGCCAGCTGAAATATTAAGTTCGGTCCTTTTTATAATATTTTATACAGGGTGTCCAGTAAATAGTGCGATATATTTACAAAATTAATGATTTACATCGAAAGTAAGAAGTTTTCTTAAACCATTTTTTTGTAAAATTAAAATGTAATCTACGTGTAAAGTACGTAAAGTACGTAAAAAAAAGTACGTGTATAAGAGTGAGCACCCTCTGTAAAATGTTTAAAATGTGTTTGTCATTTAGTAAAAGTTCTAAAACAATTGTAGAAACTAATCTTTCTATTTGTAAAAAGATAAAACAAGAGAAAAATAATTTAATGTGTGCTCACAGATCTGACTGGCCCTGTGTGAGAAGTGAGTGAGCACACATTAATTTATTTTTCTCTTGTTTTATCTTTTTAAAAATGGAAATATTGGTTTCTACGATTGTTTTAGAACTTTTACTAAATGACTAACACATTTTAAACATTTTACAGAGGGTGCTCACACAATCCACGCACACGTAAATTATGCACTATTTACTGGGCAGTCTGTATATGCTACTTTGCTTAAAACTAAATAGATTTTACCCACATACATCAAAATGATTATCAAATTTATATTCCAATAATAACATATAGATATATGTATAATAATCATTATGATGAGACTTCATTATGTCCAAAAGCTTTATCGGCGTCTATCTGCCCCCGTTTCCAACTTTAATGAAATTCATTCTTCAAACTTTATATTACTAATGGTTTTTTTGTGAAGGTATTCTTCAAGGAACTTTATATAATTCGATTGTATCTGTATGACCTTACTCAGAGTTGCGTTTAGACCGGAATACCTGAAATAGATTGTCTCGATTGTCTTTTGTTCCGGTTTGCATTTTATTGTCGCTTTTTAGAAACAAAAGACGATCCGCGATCTATTCGAATCTTATTCAAAATTAATTCTCAAATTGCGACTCAAATTAGTTTTGACAAAGGATGTCGTTGTAACACTTGATTATTAGGGTTGTGTACATTTCCCACTACCCATGAATTTTTGACTTCATTTTGCAATGCATTTTAATGTAATGTGAGACCCAAAATAGACGTTTTGACATCTTTCGACTACACGTAAAAATTGGTTTATCACTTAAAATACGAATTCAATTTTTTTCTAATTGTTGATGAAAACAGAAGCCACCGGTATTAAACTATGGGGCCCGAAACACGAATGACTAAACTTCTCTCAATAAAAAAGAAAATCACAAAGTTCCGGACTATTTTAATTTTTTTTACTACGTTCTTTTTTATCATATCAGGTAACGGAACGAACAAGACGTGCGCCTGATTGTAAGCCACACGCCTGTCCATATAACAGTTGCAGTGCCACTCAGAGTTTTCAATCGCAAAGATCTTAGGGGCACTGCCACTGCGCCCGTCACCCTTAGACATGACAAGTCCATGTGCCTGTAATTTCACCAGCACCCTTACCGTTCAAAACGGGACACAGTAATGCTGACGTTACTGCTTGGCGGCAGAAATAGGTAAGGTGGCATTACTTCTACATTACGTAGTGACTCTACGGGAAAATCTGTTTCATACGATTGTTATTAGCTTATTAGAAATATTTCAAAGAAATTTTCTTTCCCGTATCTACTGTCTAATACTTAAATGCATCAGGGGACTATGAGCTTATTTTGCAGTAATAGAGTTCATTATATTTCTAAAAAGCAAATTTTAATGATTAAATATCTTGCAATTAATTTATTTGCGTTTACCGAGTCTACCGCATACGCTTCAAAGCCTACGCAACCACGAAATAATTTCGACTTAAGAAGTAGGCGGAATGTCGCTTCCCTTATTATTTTTTTATGACTATTCTTATTTTTTTTGTGTTCAGCACATTTGCTTGGGAATTTTTGTTTCCCCTACATTTAACAGTGACCTTTGACCTCAATTATCACAGATCGAAATTAAAAATTTGAGTTTGTTGAGTTGTATTTTTAACCGACCAAAAAATCTCAATTTTAAAACAGATTCTTACTGGAAAATGTGTAAAAACGACATCACGTGCCGTTCTCTTAGAACAACATATAAAAGGTTATTTTAAACCAAATTAAAAAAAAGGAGGAGATACTAAATTCGAATGTATTTTTTTATGTTTATGTTACGCGATAGCTAACAATTGGAGAACCAATTATGATGTTTCTTTTTTTGTTGGAAAGATTGTACCGCAGTATTGGTCTTATTTCAATTTCAAGAAAATATTCCACCTTTTAGGGTGGCAAATTAGGAGAATCCGGTTTCGCGCATTTTCCAGTAACCGATTTCAATAAAACTTGGCAAGTAGATGTAAATTGGCAAATTATGAAGTCGGTTTTTTTTATAAAAAGTTACAATTATTTATGCTAGTTTCACTTGGAACATATAGAGGTACAACCAATATGTTTGCCACTTGGCAAACATATTGGTTGACAAACGGCTTCGTAATTCCGTTCGTAGATTGGGCAATTCCACTCATACCAAGAAAGCTTCCCTCGGTTAGATAAAAAGTGATATTTTAGATACACACTTATACTGTACTATGGTAATTTAAAAAAAAGAATAATACGTTAATGGATTCCTTATAAGGAGTAATTCCCCGTTAGACTTCAATGCACCTATCACTAATTTATTTTATGGCAATTAGAACCGTAAGTCGTTCGCAAAAAGTTTAAGGACGCCTTTGAATCAGACGATTACAGATACGTGGCATCATGTCGGCTGCAGCCGCGCCATTATTAATTTTCATACAATATTTAGAAGTTCTGTTACATTGTAAGTCAGTGGTTACAGAGCCTATATATATTCTCATCTCACTTGGCCATTTCTACAACATGGTGTTAGGAGCTCAACGAATATTAAAACTGGTTGCAATGTTATGTTTTGTTATTTTTTAAAACTTTGTTGGTCGACCTGCGAATCATTAAAAGGTTATTCACATCCCATTTTAGAAATACGGACTCCCTGCAAATGTAGTGGAACAAAAAAAATGAGAATATAAAATAGTTATGTTTATATTCAAATAAATAAAATGAAGCAATTAAATTAACATCTTTTAACATCGACTTATCTCAATCTTGATCACATCAAACTTTAATAAATAGATAAGCTTTTTCGGCCAAGCTTACAAAATTTACAAGAACACAAAATCATCAACCTCGAACCACTCGACAAACGAAAATTAAGGGCGCCTTCAAATTAGACGCTGATAGAAGCCCTGCAGTGGCGCCACTACTACAGGCGTCTAATATAAAATCGTTTTCGACCGAAATCTGCAATACAATAGGCAGCAAGTTTCCTATTTACGATTTAAGTAATCTGTTCTTACCAGTACTGTGTTAAACCCTATCAACCTCTATATGTTTTATCTAAATAAACTATTAGGCAACATGCACTGGGTTATTTTACGCGTTCATGGATAGTAACTCTTTCGGAGGTTTCATATTCCTTCAAACACTTCGCTCCGACATCGAACTAATATGATAATTTTAAACGCCATTGCATTGACTGTGTTGTATTAGGAATAGCAGAACAAATAATGTGAAGTATATTGTATTATGTCCCTTATCTTAAACATTATTAGTTCTATAATAGTACTCAATTATCAAATATCAATTTTGCAGTACAGTACCAACAAAACATTTATTTTTATAATACCAAGTGAAGAAACGAACAAGTCGTGCGCCTGGTGGTAAGCGACACGCCTGTCCATAAAAATTGCAGTGCCGCTCAGAGCTTTAAATAACAAAGATCTGAGAAGCACTGGAACTGCACCCGTCATCTTGAGACAAGTTAAAAAAATTTTTTTTTTCCAAATTGGTATACCACGTTCCGTCACATCAAAGCTAAACCAATCAAAGAAAACACCAGCAGAGCTCTTGAGTAACTAATAAATAAAACGTGGCAACCTAATCTTTTGCAAAAGTTTGGCCCCTTTGTCGGTATTATTCTCAAGAGATAGCGTCATTTAATTTCGCCCGGTAAAACATTTTTGTAGTAGAAGTTTAATTGGATATGACATCTTTGGGATATTACGTTTCTTCTGAGTACTATGGCAATCAGAAATTCAAGAACTTTACAGACTGCAGTGTTGTTCACCTCTAACTTTCTTAAAAATTAATTAATTATGTATGTACATTGACTTTAATATTTATTTCTGCTGATACTTGACGGTGACTCGATATGTTTTTTATGATATTAAGAGTCAGGACGAACAAGTCATACGTCTGGTGGTAAGCGACACGTCTGTCCGTAACAAGTGTCACTCAGAGCTGTAAAATCGCAATTATCTGAAGACAATATTTTATTATTTATGCTTCATTATTTACTTATTACACTTTTTCACTTTCAACTTAGTAAAAAAAATGTTCGTACAATACTCAATACTAGAATACTCACCATAGAAACGGACGACTGCTATGGATCAGATTGTTTCTAATTTTGTACGCTTTTTACACTTTACCCAGAAAGTTATCAGGTAAGCGTGTAGTTTGATAGTCTAACTAACAGCTCCAAGATTCATGCGCCATCTAGCGGTAGGAACAGTCAATGTGCCACCGCATTTCAAATTAGTATGAAAATGATGTACGTCATTTTTAATTGTACGGAGTAATTGTATTGAAATATAATATACATGTGTATAAATAACAGTTAAACTAATCAATATTATTGGTACAACGTGCTACAAAGATCGAACAAACAAAAAAAAAATCATGCGATCTGACTGGACTCAAACAACCGATTTCTACAACAGTGACAGCCGCTGGTTGCTGTAAACGTACCTTTATTTTTTTTTTATAATACAAGTGACGTGACGGGGAATAACAGTTGCAGTTGCTGAGTGAAGAAATAACTTTCTACAGGTGGCTCTACGGCAAAAAGACGTTAAAACCAAAAACAAAAATCTACAACGATCATAGAGAAATTCGTAACGTCTACTTACTTATTCCGTAGTTCAGTTGAGAGATCGATTGCCCCGGTTTGGCGAAACAGACGATAGTTCGAGTCCAGTTAAACCAAAGGAACTTTTCGTCATGATTATTCGATATTTGTATCAATATTAATAATAAAGTTGTGGCGTATTTTCATAAGAAAACATACGAATATCTTGGTAGTAAAACCATTATGATATTTTACTAAAAAAGCTGATACTTCTTAAAATAAAATTATTTTCGCCACGCCGATTTTACGTCGGTTACCTTCGTCAGCGGTGGCGGTGCACATTTCACTAGAGATTCTAACTACTAACTACTAACTATTACGTACATAACTTATTATAACCGAACGTTTTCGCAAATTTCTGCAAACGAAGTTTCAAGTTAGTTCCAGTTGAGCCACTATTGTTGTTGTTCAAATAACTATCTCGATTAGTATGTTGTGTTGTTTTACTAATTTGTAACGATTTTGTATTGAAATTCCATTAAAATGATTGCTTACGAGTACTTACATATATATACGCAAATATACTTGAATTATTATTTATTCCATTGCAACAGATGTCGTCAAGTTGCTGGTGGGTTGTGGAATAGTAATCCGTAGGCGTCTGGGAACGGTGGGAACCCTTTGTCGTCCTGATTAGATTAGTTTGTTTTTTGCTTGATGTGTTTGTATGGTGTAACTATACTTTACATATTATCACTCGTAACCAGTAAATAAATAATTAAATTTAAGAAATATTAATGATTATGAATTAAATTTTTATTGAATTGATATTCAATTATTTTTTGTGAAATTACTCCACTAGTTTGTTATAATTATTAATACAAAGATCGAACACTCAGAAAAAAATCCTTCGATCCGGTCGGATTCGAACCGACGTCTTCTTGCATACCGTGCCAGACGCTATACCAACTAAGCCACGGAACGAACCAACGGACCTCACGAATTTTTCTGTGTGCTTGTGTCGTGTCTTTGTACTTGGTCTTTCCACGACTTTTTAGTCGTATCGCCATCTATGAGAAATCTATGACAGATTTATCACCCAGTTAGGATTCCTTTCCAGCTACCAGTCCTGGCGAGAGATGTCGCTATTAATTATTATTAATGATTATGGTTATGAATTACAAAGATGCAACACACAGAAAAATTTTCGTCGGCCCGGTGGGACTTGAACCCACGTCCATACTGCACCGTAGCATACATTTACTCGCGTGCATTTCTAAATCAGGTAAAACATGCTATTTTTTTCCCACATGGATTGAATAAGCCAGTCAGTAATTTAGACGCTATAATAGTTATATGGGTCAATTTTAATTGTCATAATTGTAAAAATATAACTGTGTGTCAAAATAGACAATACAAATGTCAAAAATCTGACAACGAAGTTAGGGACCTGTCATTTAAAAATTCAGACACATATTAGTCATTTGTTTAATGGTTTTTTTCAGTATTCAGTACTTTTGGTAAATTATTGTAAATTTTTGGCGCCATTACAAAAATACTTTTAGGCATGAAAGTAGTTTTACAAGCTTTTAAATTAAGTTGGTTATAACGTCTTGGCTTCAGAGCTTGCGTGAACAAGTGTGAGTGCATTCGGACGTATACGGCAGTTTCGTCATCTGTAAAGTGAAGTACAGTCAGTATTCGAAGATCTTTAAAATATGTTTTACAACCATCTGTTCTCTTCAAGTGACAAATTGCTGTGACACATATTTTTTGTGCCTTGAAAACTTAACTCCCACACCTCTCTCATCTCTCTCACAATTCATAAAAACATGTTTTTGTATAGACTGAAGTAGCGAAGCAAACTGTCGCTTATAAATTATTCACCCAATAGAATGGAGAAGTTTCTTCATAATTAAACATTAATATATTCAAGAGAAGCTTGCACTGAAGACAGGTGTGATAAAAGTTGGTTTAGACCTTGGAAAAGTAGGTGAACTTGCTTTGAGTTTCCGCACTTAAGTGATAATGGAATTATGACGTAGCGGAAAACTACTAACAGAGTTTACAGAGTTTATAACGGAAATACTAAATTTGGACTGTACAGGTTATTCCAAGTTATTTCGACCGCACAGGGTTATTCCGAGAGATAGGGAGTTAAAAAAAATATTTCGATAAACAGGAAATTTAAAATTTATTCAAATAAGACTCACAGTTAATATATTAGTATTACCGTCACCATATATACTACTACGGGTAATATAATAATTTTCGCGAAAGAATGACACAGCCATACTATACAAAGCGATAATGGCGGACTAGACTCGAGTGAGTCTAACGAGACCAACTGTTGACAACTGACGCTGACTAACCATTTCTAGTGTCTTATTGTTCTGTGTTTGTTACCTACCGTAACGCGGCAATCAGGTTACGAATAGTAATAATAGTTATGTAGTAGCAGTAGCGCTCCTTCACAGTTCTTTCAGGGAATTACTGCCGCCATACCTGTTGCTGCCGCCAAGCTGTAAAGTGAGCATTACTGCGTTCCGGTTAAGAAGGTAGGGGTGCTGGTTAAATTACAGGCACATGGGACTTGTCGACTTATGTCTCAGGGTGACGAGCGCTGCCAATAATACCCCTCAGATCTTTGTGATTGAAAATTCTGAGCGAAACTACAAATGTCCTTTTACTTGGTATCGTAAAAAAACATATAATATTAAAAATCTTTCAATAGACATATCTTGTATATTTTATACAATGATATATATATATATATATATATATAGGTACAGCAACAATGTATAAAAGCAATAAAGAGGGTTTGTACTCCTAGTTATTAAACGCGGAACAAAAATGAACAAGACGTAAGACGTGACTTCCATAACGGCACGAAGGATACCGGAAAGTTGATATTGTGCACTTTACACTTTGTAGGGTTGCCGGTTTCTATCGGTAATATTGGCATATTAATAATTGCTTTTTTGATTACCTATTTTGTTTCAATACCAATCTAATTGAAAGTTGACTTTAGTTATAATAACGTACACACGTACACACTCAACATAGCCCCGTACTAGGGAAACCCTGTGTTGCTGGTGCCATGGACACACACATAGACAACCACAAATTACACCCGGTTAGAGGGAACTTTAGTTAAACTAAAGAATAACGTGGACATTCCCTTCTACAAATCCCGGGACTTCTCGGAACTGATTATATTTGAATATGCGTATTAATTATTGCAATATTTGTACGTTGACGACAAGTTATCATTTAATATTAAGTATTTCCTACAAATTATTGTCGCAAAAAATAATATTGTAGTGTGTTTCTATAGTTGCTTACGTATTTAAATACTTTAGCTGTTCAAAAAATAATAATGTGACAACCTATATTTTGGACTGTTTAGAAAGTAAACAACAAACAAAGAAATTTTATACGCATTAATGACAAAATGGGTGTGTAAGTATGGACTTAGAAAACGTTTATATTTTAGGTAAATTGACTCCTTCAATTCCGATAACTGGATATGATGCACATGTTAACTGTATTGCAATTGCAAGGTAACGTTGAAATATAGCTTTCAGTGCAACTACATCACAAGTCACAACAGTTAACTGCAGGCAGTAAGCAATCAGAGCAATTGGCGTGCATTTCATATAAGTAATCTTAAAGTCACTACTGAGTTAGAGGATGCTACACATGCTTCGTCTTTGGAGAACTAAAGAAATAACTCCAATTCGTCGTCGTTCAGCAATTAACCGCTAGATGGAAGCACATTGATTGAAATTTCAATATAATATCGAAATATAACTTGCAATAACAGGTACCTATTGATGAAATTGGCCTTTCAACGATATATAATAATAATAACGCATACACTTACCATAGGGGGCTATATTGCACTAGGGAAACCCTATGTCGCGGGTGCCATGGACACACACATAGACAACCACATATTACACCCAAACTCACGAGAGAAATAAATGTAGGCCATACAAATATTTCTCCCGGCCCGGGTATCAAACCTGGGACCTCTGCGTGGCAGTCTGGCATGGCAACTGTTCCGCCACGAATGCAGTTAATATACCAACAGGGTAAAGTTTAAATTATTTTAAGAATCCTGAATTTGTTATTTCTTTTTAAATTTGAAGCTACGACCAATCATTATCAAGATTTCGTATGTTTCAAATTAAGAATGTGTGAGTTTTGGCGACATCGGTTTTAATAGTAATCGAGGCTTAAGGCACTTCCACTGTATTTTTCTTCCGTGGTTACAAATATATAAAACTATATTGCTTGGTTTATATTCCGAATCCTCGTTCGGAAAATAGTATCAGCGTACTTACTACAATTAGATTGCAAATGCAAATTACGACTATTAACTATCTTACACGTTTTTCTAATTAGCGGTTAAAAGCGATTGTTACCCATTTTCTATATTTTCCTTGCTATTTCACCTCTGAAGAAACTTTATTTTATTTCTACAATGCAGCAAATTGAGCCACTTCGCCGCGGTTTCCTTTGACTGTACAAAACTTTCAGCTACAATTTTTTAAAACTTTGTAGAGCTAGAGTGTCTCTGATGCTTGAGTCTTCACGGCGGAAACTGAGTACTAAATTGTAAACCTGTAAAAATGTATTAGATATTTATATGTTACATTTTATAAATATATTTTATTTTGAAGTTGATCATGAGCTTTTCGGTGAAGGAAAAACTCTCTGAAAAAACGTGTGTTCAATGATAATAGACCTCGTTGTGAAAGATTTCGTCCAGGGAACAACACAAGTGCTTTACTTACTTAATTTAGGATCGGAGCAATGTATGTATATATAGTTCTTTTTGCAATAATATAAAAATACAGGGAAATTGAAGTGTTTTGTACAATGCATTTCATCTATTAGCTCTGTATATAATTGACCCAACACTATGCAGATATATTCACTATTACCGCTTCTCTTTAATATAAGCTTTTATTAAAGAAATTAGTAGCAGTAGAGCTTCTTGTGAAAAAGTTCGTCCAGATCGTCCAGAATGTGGACAATACTGCGTTCCTGTTTTGAAGGGTAAGCGTGCTGGTGAAATTACAGACACATGGGACTTGTCAACTTATGTCTGAGGGTGACAGATGCAGTTGCAGTGGCTCTCGGATCTTTGCGATTTAAAGCTCTGAGTGGCACTGCAACTGTTACGAACAGGCGTGTAGCTTACCACTAGCACACGACTTGTTCATCCCGTCACTTGAAAGGGTGAAATTCAATAAACCGTATTCGTCCACAATTTGCCATACTTAGAGGTGGAATATTTTCTTCTTTGAATGAGATGAACTGAGGTACCCCCTTTTGAACAAAAGACCTCGAACAGAGTACCTCCACCATTTTTTGAAGTGGGTTGAATATAAAATTAAACTTTATTTGTCTGCATTAACATAATATTTTAGCATTCATTAAAGTCGTCTCTAGTTACTTTTATTATGTAGATAAAAGACAAGTGTCTCAACTTACGCTGGTTTTCATAATTTACTCTTGTAATGAAATTGGAAACATTTTATAGCACGTGCTTCGACTAGCTCCTATAAAACTGTCGCCAATAGCAAATATAACTTAGAGCTGTAATAATATTGTTATAGTGGTGGTGTTATATAAAGAATAAACTCAATGATTACTTTGCAAACATCTTAACAATTATGATAAATTTGGTTGTTTATAAATGTATTTTCACTTCTCATGCTCAAAAAGTGCACCTTTATGTCGTACGTAGACGACATAAAATCGCATTTTATGTTCTAGAGCATAAAAGTAATTTTTTTTTCTAAGACTAAGGTAATCAATCTGAACAGCCAAACAGTCACTACATATTGCACAATTTTACTGAGCAATCAAATTGTCACCTACGAGTATGCAGTCGTAGGTGACAAAAACTTACTATATTATTTTATTTTTGCTATAATTTATTAGAATCCCGTATTTTGTGTGATTACAATATTTAGTAAGTCACATAAAATAGGAGTCGATTATCGTTTAAAAACGCTCCAAAATATTTGGCTTGGCAGAAAACCAAGCGTCTGAAACTATGATCACATATTAAAAATTAAAAAAAAAATTAAAAAGTTAGTTGGCGGGAATTAGTTATTCGTTCTTTCGCTTTTCGTGGTGTAAGTTAGCGTGAAAAACATAATTACCGGACTTATTAAACGATTAAACCTAAATAATGACGTCGAGTGACGATGAAATGGCACTGTCGCCTAATACGTTCATCGAGCAGAGTGCCCAAAAAGTAGTTGAACAAATATTACCGCCGAAATCAAAGCATCTGTATCTTAACGCCTATGAAAATTTTATGCGTTGGAGATCTGAAAAGCAGGTTACTACATTAACGGAGAGTGTTTTTCTTACATATTTCGACGAATTGTCAAAAAAATTACAGCCGTCTACACTATGGAGTACTTATTCCATGCTGAGGTCTACAATGCTGACGAAAAATAATGTGAACATAAAGGACTACACGAAGCTGGCGAGTTTCCTGAAAAGGCTGTCGGTTGGGCATAAGAGCAAAAAATCTAAAGTTTTTACAGCGAAGCAGGTCAAAACATTTCTAACTACCGCTCCCGATGACATCTATTTGGCCACAAAGGTAATAAACTATTAAGCTACCGAATATTTTATCGTCTTTTTAAAACATCGTTCAAACATGACACGAATGAGTGAAATATTATAATTAATAACTGATTGTTTTGTTTTTTTTTGCAGGTTGCCCTAATATTCGGTATTAGTGGCGCATGCCGCGGTATTGAATTAGTCAATATTACCATCAATGATGTCAAAACGGACTCAGTGTTGCAAGCTATAAACTTACCAAACACTAAAACGATCCAGGAAAGAACATTCGTCGTTAAAGGCGAATATCTAAATATTGTGAAGAAATATCAAGCTTTACGCCCCGATAATTTTGCCACACCTCGGTTTTTTTTTGAACTACCAGAAGGGTAAATGCACCCGCCAAGTTATAGGGCGAAATAAATTTGCAGCAATGCCTAAAGAAATCGCGCTATTTCTAAAGCTAGATAATCCAGAACAGTACACTGGACACTGTTTTAGGCGCACTTCGGCCACTCTCTTAGCAGACTCAGGAGCGAACTTGACAACTATAAAACGCCATGGGGGATGGAGGTCGGACCAGGTAGCCGAAGGATATATAGAGGAGTCAGTGGAAAACAAATCAAAAATAACGGACAGTAATACGGAACATATTCATTTAATTTCTAATGACCCACAACCGGGTACATCGGGTGCTCAAAATACCGAAGTTTTACAATCGCAAACGTCTTCATCCTCCTCGATTCATAACATTCCGTCATCTCAAATTAACACAGTAAATATGCCAGGAAAGTCAATTTCTTTCAGTATTTCCAACTGTACAAATTTTACTTTAAACTTTAATTAAATATTATTTTATACCTACATAAAATGTGTTTTATTTTCCTCACAATCGAAGTGAAAAGCAGAGTGTACAACAAGGGCATAAATGTCCATTTTTACCCTCGTCTACTATTTTGGTCTTCGCTACGCTCAGACCAAAAAATGGCCTCGGATATAAATGGGTCACTTTATGCCCTTGTTGTACAATCTACTATTACCGAGTACCACTTCAGTAACATCTTTATGATTAATTATAGATTATTTATATCACGGAAGAAAGTATATGTGTGTATATATGTGTGAATAAACGTAAACATCATCTGCCATAAATGTCATCTTCTTGATTTTTTCGCCATTCCTACCAGTTTTAGGCTATTTGCATTATCTTTTCACAGAAGTACAAGTAAAATTCTTCGAAATTTGACAGCGTCTATTGTCGAGTGGCTTGCACAGCGGTTTTCATGGTGTCGTTGTCTCTGAAGCCCCGAGTTCAATTCCCAGCCGGGTCAATGTAAAAGAACTAACTTTTCTATAATATTATCTCGGGTCTGGTTTTTGTGGTCTTGTCGTTGTTTCCGACATGTACCTACTTTAATTACTTACTTTGGGAGCAGAGCAAAATATGGGATATTGTCTAATATTTATTTATTTATTATTGTAAATATTGTTTCAATTCTAAGGCAAACATATGTCTTGTGTCGTATACTAGCAACCGGCAACTAGAGCCAATATTCTGTTTTCAAATAATTTATTTATTTATTATCCAGAAAATGTGTAATAAAAATAAAATAAAAGATACTAATGTAAATTAAAATTAACTACTAATTAATATCCATCCTACCTTCTTCTCTATCACTCTCTTGATATGAACTCAACGCCGGTTGCGGCAACTGGACCCCGATTCAGAACTCTTTGATATTTTAACCGAATCGTTCGATTGGAAAATAGGTTATAAGAAAAATGAAAATCCTTTTATATACATTTTAAGACTATAAAGGCTTAAAATATAGGAATACATTCGTCTTGCAGTAAAATAAATTAATAAAATTGAATAAAATCCAGCCTTATTTTAAACTTTCGCGTTGCATTGTTCTAACATTTGGAAACTAAATTATTTAAAATAATAAGAGATTTCCATATTACATTCTTGCATTGTAGACAATAGGGCGTAGTAACTTTCATTCGGTTACTGTGTTCTGAATAATTTAATCTCGGCAACATTAATTAAATTAATGTTGCCGAGAAGTTGGAGTAATCGTACGGATATGACGTCATTTCAATTCCGTTAAGAATTCGACAGTTTGGCGTTCAATTCGGGTGCTGTGAATAAAAGTGAAAAGAAATCGTACGATATCAAATCGAATCGGTCAACATCTGAGTTATCGTAAGGTTTTGAATCGACCCCCAGGACACAGTCGCCAGTTGCGGCAGTCGGACACCGCAACCGCAATTTGTACGAAGTAGATTGAAGCAACTTGCAACAAGAATTCGTTTTCAGTTGCCGGTTGCTTGTATCCAACACACGTTTGCGCGGCACCTAAATCGACTCTCAAAACACGTGCAGTCAAACTGCAGATATTGTGATATCAAAATAATACAATGTCGTAAGCCATTAAACGATAGGTCATTGCAACACACCAACAACTGATACAAATAAATTTTATTTGTACTTTGGACGCTGAGCATTACAGTCAGGTCAATTGCTATTTCATGTTTCTGTACACGTGGCAACAATAACAAGTTTTCATAAATATGCAGTGAGTTGCAGAGACGCTCTTTAAAATTAATATCTTATACAGTCCTTTACCTCATTAAAGCAAAACTTAAGACAGCATGTTACTTAATGAAACATCAAACTTAATTGACGTTTTTGCAATAGAATTTTAATTTATGTAAATAATTTAATATAAGTCCACACTTATACGATATTAACTTCTTTACATTAACATTTGAGTTTTATTTAAGAAGTTCGCCAATCAATTTCTTAATATCTTGTGTTCTTAATATCGCAAAGGCGTTGCGGGCGGTGGAACATAAGATGAAATTTTCCGTGCTAGTGATTGCGGCGGCTCTTGCTAACCATATCACTACTTTGCAATTAAAATAAGAAGCGCAGTGGTAGCTACTCTGGCAGGTGTATGGATGAAATTCAAAACTCTGGCATAAAGTCGTGATTAAATAAAGTTTGCAAAACACGTATGAAGGTATAGGTTATATTATATTTGTTATCATTGATAATATCACCGTCAACCTTATTATGCGTCCTACTGTTAGGCACGGGTCTCCTCTAAATAAATGGTATAGGCATTGAATGCCACCTTTAACTCACGTATTTAAGTCGAATTTTTGCTAGACATGTTTGTTTACTCCTCTTCGTTGTATCACCGCCGCAGAAGCTCTTGATTAAGGACAATAGATAAGGACTGGTGCAAAATATATCGAGCAAAAAAGCGACTTGTATACGTGAGATATCCGTAAGTTTAGAGAAAATGTCTGAGCATCAAGGTAGTTTACTATATAAAACGGAAGTTTTTGTTATTCACAAAATGTGCATAATAAGGATTAAATTGAATAGTAACGGTTCACCAAGTAAGCTACCGCTGCTCTTATGTTGAAATGACGTGATGCACAAGAGTGTCTCCAAACCTGCACAGCCGGTAACTTATCTATTACGTCGAGTGTATACACAATGAAAGATACGAAACATTAAACACCAAGTTTGTAAACGCATAACAATTTTTCAATGTTTGTTTGTTCGTTACAGTCCAAAACGGAATTCAAAACTTCGACAAATGTTTTTACTTTCAACAAAATGGTTTTACTCTAAAAGTTTTAAATACGAACGGATCAGACTCTTTGTTTTCGTTATCTAGGGCATTATGTTATGAAATAGGTTCTTAGAGCTAAATGAAGTCTTTTTTTGTTTTTTTAAACACACACACACAGACAACCACAAATTACACTCAAACTCACGAGAGAAACAAATGTAGGCCATACTAATATTTCTCTCGGCTCGGGAATCGAACCTAGGACCTCTGTGTGGCAGTCCGGCATGGTAACAATTCGGTCACGAAGGCAGTTGTGTGAAAGTGCTGAGAGTGATGCAATCGCAATTTACCTCTAACACAGCCAGTTTACAATGTCATACTAAGAGCGCCTTCAATTTAGACGCTTATAATGGCGCCAAAATTTTATACAGTATTTCGAAGCGCAGCTGTAGCATCAAAGTCGTGCCACTTTTGCAGACTACCTTAGTCTAAGTTAAAGGCGCCCTAGGTTGAACAATATTCATTTATCAGTATTATAGATACCAATCTACTTCAGTACTACTGACTCCAGGTTTCATTTCTTGAACACTGGACCAAACTTCATGTATACACGAAATCCAGTACACATTTATGAGTTGTAATTAATAACATTAGTGTGTAAGTTTTTTTTTCTTTGTTACACTAACCAATATGGATGAATAATCCGAAATAAAGTATATGAATTTGAATTTGAATTTGAAGCCCAGTGCTAATGTTTAATCAAAAAGAGGTTATAAATTTGACTGTTCACATGCAGTGTGCTAACCTATGAAATGAATAAATGAATTTATTTTAAAAAACAATTAAATTCGCTATAAAACAATGCACAAGTACCAATAACAACACGTCGAACACTGATAATGACAATATATCTAACAAAGCTTTTATCTATCACCATTATGCACGTGCCAGACACGGCAACTCTAATTTTTATTGTATATCTTTTTATCAGTAAACAGCAGATATCGGAATAGACAAAGCATATTTGCCTAACGTTTAAGTAATACACATAGAGTGATAATAAATAAAACATCACTAAAATTCGGGAATTATTAAAAATAAATGAATATTAGACAACAACACATACGTCCGATCCCAAAGTAAATAAAACACTTGTGTAATGGAAATTGTCAGAAACAATTACTGTCAAATAAGTAATACTTCAAGCTTCACACTTGACACTGTTTTTTGTTTTGGTCGAATATTACTTATTTGACAGTAATTGTTTCGGATGAATGTCGGACAGAGGACGGGACCCGAGACAATATATATAGTAACTTTTATTTAAAAAAAAAGGGAACCGACTTTAAACTTTGCTTATATTATGTGCGTACAAACTGAAACTAAATAGTTAATAATCGGTTACCGCAAAATGCGCGAAACCGGATTCATCCTCTAGTTTGCCACCCTTAGAGGTGGAATATTTTCTTTAAATTTGAATGAAACTAATACTGAGGTACCCTCTTTCCAACAAAAAAATAATCATCAAAATCAGTTCACAAATGCCGTAGTAATCGCATAACATACACACTAAAAAAATACAGTCTAATTAAGAACCTCCTCCTTTCTTGAAGTTGGTTTAAAAGTTACTTTTACTACATGGACCCGGCCGGAGATCGAACCCGGGAACTCAGAGATGGCGACACCATGAAAACCGGTGTGAAATCCACTCGAAATAAAATGCAAAACCTAAAAAAAAAGTAATATTTTTATCAACCACAGAGCACATAAATACTTATCAACCATTCAAATCAATCCACTATAAATTTCTGCGTTTTGTTGCATAGATTAAAAAATGCCGGGAACCGAACTTAAAGCTCCCGAGATAGTAATATTTATTCTACATACGCTTTATGAATAAAGTTTTTATATATAACTTGTTTATATACGTGATGTAGACAGTAACGTGCGGCGATTCTCCGGCCAGGGGCCAACTTTAAATTTGCTATTAAATTTCACAATTACAAAAGTAAATCTTTCGGGCAGACTCGGTTCGATTGTGTTTTTATGTTCGCCTATCATCGCCATCTTTGTGTTGTTCATGACATCGTTTTCTCAAACAGTGGAATTTATTTTGTAATTTTAAGTGAAAAAATATTTACTAGTTACTCTCTCTGCATCAGCAGATGCCTTATCCAGAAATGAGGCGTCCTTGGGTTAACATCAACGATATTATATAGAATACAAGTATTTATCACCTTTCACAAAAAACTTAAAGCGAAAGCTTTATTGGCGCGTTTATTCATAAAGCCTTACGTAGCCATTATGATTTATCTCATAAATCACACTGCCTACTTACAGTTTGAACAAAGAATGAAAGAAAGAGCTTTTGACGACATTTTCATAAAATTCAATAACAAT
This sequence comes from Hyposmocoma kahamanoa, assembly GCF_003589595.1. Classification (NCBI taxonomy): domain Eukaryota; kingdom Metazoa; phylum Arthropoda; class Insecta; order Lepidoptera; family Cosmopterigidae; genus Hyposmocoma; species Hyposmocoma kahamanoa. The sequence goes on from NW_020653945.1 coordinate 5,230,034, forward strand.
CACCCTTTCACTTGCGCAAGAACTTTATACTCAATGTCAATAACCATTTTTGTATAAAAACGAAGGTAAATTAATTTGATAGCCCGCGAACCCAGTGAACGCTAACTCGTGTGAAATAGCTTGTGTTGAATACGTTTGTGCAATTAATTTTCTCACGCTGTCGCCGCATATTTTTTTTATACTACCAAGTGACGGAACGAACAAGTGATGCGCCTATCCATAACAGTTAGTGCCACTCAGAGCTTTAGGAGTAGCTACTGTCTCAGCTCGAATTCAAATTTCGAGCGTCGGGACAATGGCATTATTTCAGAATTTATTTTTTTACAAAGAAAATAAAAGCCATTTGAAAGACTTATATATCGTATACCATACGTGTTCTATTTAACTAAACAGTTGATATTAATAAAAAAAGCATTGGTATATGTAAAGTGCCTATTTTTACTGCGGTTTTCTTGTAAAATTTCGAGGCAAGTTTGTGTTTTTTTCTTTTGTGAAAATTTTTTCACAGCGTATAGTAATTAATGTATATCCTCAATTTTATTATATACTTTTTCAAAGTGATTGATTCAACATTTTCACTCTGATATGGAATGAACCAAAGCGATTTGAGGTTGTATCTACTCTTAAATCGCAAAGATGGGCACTGCCACTGCGCCCGTCACCCTGAGACATAAGTTGACAAGTCCCATGTACATGAAACAGAGAACATATTTGTTCTCTCTATCTCTCTCGTGTGTGTTAGTAATGAGAACACTCTCCGCCCCTCCCTAGCTTTAGGTACCGCACCACGCCCCGCACATTGACGGTCACATTGACTGAACGAGAACAAGGCTGTCGGCGAGCCGTTTTCACGCTAAGACGGCTTGGATATTTGAATATAGTTTTCATTTATTCATTACGAAATTTGTACGTTAATATATATTGTAACATCATTTTACGTTACTATTTATAATGGTCGTGAATTGTGCTCTGTACGGCTGTTTATAATCATCTAAACGGAACAAATAGAGGAGTTTCTTTCGTTTTTTGAAAGATGAAACGTAGTAAGTAAATAAACTTATGTCTGAGACTCATTCAGTTATTGTTTTCTTTAGTGCAGAGTATATAATACAGATTGATTGTATCAATATAATAAGACGCCATAACTTTGTGAGCTAGACAAGGGTTCTCGAATTTTCAATTTTTATTGCCGATGAATATTACGTAGTGAATGTACCTAATGATACTAGGTAATGATAAAGTTGGACACGCAATTTCAAATACTTTGGTTACCTTTGTTATAGGTACCTGTCGAAAGTGCTTTTAATATATTTTTTAAATAAATCTTCAATATTATTCTAGTTATTGAATTAATGAAAAATATAATAGTGTATCGATATAAATACGTAATGAATATGTGTAATTATTGGGATTCTATAATAGAATTATAGATAACAGATTCGCGTTAGAATTTTCGTTATGTTGCCGCTCTGACCACGTAACGTAATAGTACGAGCAAGTGATGGGTAACCCTGCCACTTCAAGCACACATTTGCGCGTGTGCAGATAGCGCCTTGCTGTATGTAGTAGTATTAGGTAAACAAGTTTCGACCGTTGTATGGAGTTTCCGGGGTGTGCCTGAAATTCACTAACAACCTTACCCTTCCAAACCGGAACGCAGTAATGCTCACATTACTGCTGGGTGGCTGAAATAGGTAAGGTGGTAGTACTTCCCTCTTTCACAAAGAGCTTTACTGCTCTTAAATAAAATATTTACAAAATAAATAGTGTAATAATAATAAAATAAATATATATGTCGGAGTGACATTACGACGGCGTTCACGAAAAACCAGTATTGTCAGGTCAAACCTGAAAAAATCGGAAGATATTGCACAGAAAAAAGATTGAAGAAAAAAACAGTAGATGCTGAACTTGCGGTATATGAAACACTTTTAATCGATTTTCTTCAAACATTGTCACCTAATGTTTTTGATGTTATCTTACTATGTTGGTACATGACAATAAAAATTGTATTTCCATAATCATGCCATAGATATTATTTACCCGCATTTTCCAGACCTGTGATTGACAAACAGCAAAAAAAAATGAAAGGACGATGTTTTATGATTTGACCACATTTTAAAGATTTGCAAAAACTCCGACGGATGTTCAATATGTTTAGAGAGTCACAGTTGAGATCATGTTAATACTAAATCCATGCACGTAAAAGTTTTTTAGTAGATGCATTTCTGGACCAGCTAAAAAAAACATTAATATTCTCTACACTTTCATTCCAATAACATAAAGTACGACGTCGTAAATTGAAAAGACGATTCACAAAATCTAAAAAGCCGACAAGAATAATTGTGACAAGTGAAAAATTTCAAAATTCCTAAAAAGAGTAGATTTTCGTTAAAAAACAGTAAAACAGTAGATGTCGGCCAAAACAGTATATCTACTGGAAAAACAGTAGGCCTGGCAACACTGCTACAAACAGCGCGTTTAATTTCTAACCTCGTTTTGGCAGTTATTGATTTTAACTGGAACGTAACATTAATTATACGTAAATGGAACGCAACACCTAGTGACAGGAGTGGTGTTCCATAGGTTAACCTACTATACTCGACCCAACATAGCATCCTATGAACAGCGACAGAACGTATCTTAATAATAATTGTCCAAATAGGAAATATACTCGTAATTTATATCCTCTGTGAACACTAACAATATTTTTATTTCGGGTAAATAAATAGTATTTAACCGTAATAACACATAATTTGATTTTAAATCTGCTTTAAACTTGTCATAGTTTGTATTTATGATACATCATGCCAACGGTTACGTTCTATGAGTTTTTTTTCTTAAACCTAGTGATGTCCCGGAAGCAACAGCGTGTTACTATCATGTGATTAGAGAAATCAAGTATAGTTGAGCCAAGATAGCATTCACTTTTTGACAGCTGTGAACGACTATAGAACTTAACTTACTAATAATTGCCCAAATAGGAAAAGAAAAATGTTATTAAATTAAATAATTAAATTGAAATTAAATTGTTAAGTGTTGCCATTAACGACAATTTTTATGAATACGTAATATCAAATCAATTATTGCAGACACCGTTCTTAAGATTACATACTTGTGATATTTACAACTAAATGTTAATTTCGCCAAAAAAAATTAACAAATTATTAAAGTGACCACACATAAGAATATGAAAATAAGAAATGAAATTAATACAGACTGGTTGGGAGATGTACGTTTTGACAATCTATTGAAAACACAAATAATTGCAAATTTAAGTGAATTGAGCTCCAGCCCGTGTGAAAAGGATACGGATTATGACTTAGTTATGTACATACACATACATTTAGATTTTTTTTTGTATTTAACACACCTGTTTTTAAAATTTTCCACTTGACATTAGCCTGACTTAATCTCAGGTTGGTATGAATGATACTAAATTACTATAGTATTTTAGTAACTAGTGCCATACTAGTATTAATGATACTGATTAAAGGGGATGTGTTACGATTCTAAAACTATCTGTCGAAAACAGGATCCTGTCTTGGCACGACTATAGCGATGCGCGATTGGGAATGATTTCGATATTCGACACGTTAGTAATTACTATACTCTGTTCAACCATTTATTGCTGCTTTTTCTATTCTTTCCGTGAAGGAAAAGGCAAAGGTTCGACACCATACAGCCAAGTCTTGTTAAATTTTTCTTCTTCTTTCTAATAAAAATAGGCATACGCGTATTTACCTTTTGACAGCTCGAATTCTAATCAGTTAGTGATGTCCTAATGCGTTTTCGATTCGATTTTTTTTTTGTAACAATCGATTTACAAAGAAGTTTAAATCGTGAATGTGAGCGGGTTCAAAAACGAAGATATTGTCTGATTGTTATCGTGATGTTGCGACAATTTGTGTACTCAAGAATTAATAATTAATTTTAATGAGGATTCAAGTGATGATTTCCATTCATATGGAGAAGGATCCAATGATTCATTGTAATAAACAATAAAAATTTATTATAATTATTTATAACTTATTTCATTTCATTATAATTTATAACACAGGTATTAAAATTGATCAACTTGAATAATCTTCGTTACATAATCTATTGGCTCGATAAATATCGGAGCTAAAGAGGACGTCGCTTCACTAAAATTAAAAAATAAAAGAGTCCAGGAAGTATTGCATTGTTTTGTCTATGGTTGTATGTCAATAATTACGGAACTTCAGAGGCATGTTTATGTCAAATGTTAAATAAATGGTTGGACCTTAGAGGATGGAAAAAAATAAAGGAAAGGAGGTGCCCTAACTACACAATGAACGTGCTTAGCTGAACAAAAACTGAACGCTACAAATGGCGGATTTCTTTAGTGTCGTACCATAATATATCTGTAAGTCTTTATCGAGATGCAAATGTATGGCTTGAATGTTGAAATAGTTTTTTTTTTTTGTTTCTTTAGTTTACTGTAATCAAAGTATGATTAAAACGTATGAAAAAATCAGAAACGAGTGGATAATTTTGTTTTCAGGAACTGAGAATGCCTAGTAAATGAGTCTTGTGGAATCTAAATTAAATATAAAATTATTTACCAATAAACCTAATGATGGAATTCCATTATGGTGTAATCTAGTTACATTCAAAGTTCTGTTAAAATTTGACTGTTCAAAATGAAATGAACAAATGAAGATGGTCTTTAATGCAATGTTTTTTTTTCGGCAGTCCAATAATTGCCAACCATTCTTTTTTCGTTTGCAGGTAAACTTGAAATAGTAAAAATAATAATAATAGAACACAAAAACCTCGTAGTGAATTGTTTTAATAACAGAATATCGATAATATGTACGCTTACAAGATCAACACTATCTCAAAATAATCGTTAACAACAATCATCAAAATATACAAACAAACAGGCAATCTAAAGTAACAAAAGCAAAATTTTGTAAGATTTATGAATAAACTACTTAAATAACTCTAATTACATGAAATATTTGGGCTTTTGTGTGATTTATAGACAAAAAATAACACATGCCTGTGTAATGTAACGTTCGGTTGATTTGAACTTTTTCTAATACCACATCCCTTAATGCTGCAGTGACACATTTTTATTAATACCTAATGATTCTCACTGTCAATATTTTTGTCCATTTTAGTACAATACATGTGAATAATTTAATAGTACATTTGGAAAAACATTTGTTTTGACATTTGATGTACTTCCCTTTGACAGCGGTATCATGTACTTCATGTATTGTGAAATGGACACAGTTGGCATTTAAGATGACGTTACGTATTTTCGATTCCCGTATTTGGCACAGACCAATGCAATGCTATCTCTTTTCGCTTACGCCGTCACGCAGTAGGTAAATAAAGACAATAACATGTTTATGTTTTCAATGTCGAATTGCATCATTTACATATAACGTCTGATTTATATATGTCAACATAACATGTCCTTTGGTTTGGCGAATGATTTGCCCATTCGAATGATTAGTATTAGTAACATTCAAAGTCGCGCATTGCTAGTCTACTGTGTAGAGAGCAGGTTCTTGGTTATTTGGAATAACCTTGAAGAGCATTCTAATTAGAATTATGTCATTCTCAATATAGGAAATGAAACTATTTTTCCGGATTTAAATAGCGTATATTTGTTTTTTCAAACAAACCAACGTTTCGGGCCCTTTACAGGTCCCATGGTCACGGTTGACATGACCATTTAAATCCGGA
>NW_020653945.1:5235764-5307330 GCF_003589595.1 Hyposmocoma kahamanoa
AAGAACTCGATATTCGCAATATATTTCCACAGTTAAGTGTACGGAAGTACACGCAATAAACTGATTATTATTCCATTGAGTAATAATTCCATTTCTTACCCGCCGCAATTATGAAACATGGTTTCTCTGTATATGGCCACTGGAACATTCCCCGTCATAATGTATCTCACCTAAAAGAACAGTTTAGATCACAGTGCGAGTTCAAGAAATTTCACGGTTTTTCTCCGGTTTTAAGGTTTCATTTGACATTTTTCTTTACCTCTGTGTCGATGCTAACCTCCTTTGTCGTCATCCCACCTTTTTCTCATTCTCTTCAGTTCTGACCACTTAATTTTAAAATTTTGCATCTTTCTCGAATTCCCTTTTTCTTCACTATCCTTACGTTTGTTCGATCTGTCGTCACTTCCATAAAACTCGTGAAACGAAATGACGCGCCCATAAAGCACAAATCACCTCCATTTCCTTATTGTTAAACTTGAAGATATAGTTAGGTAGACCGTTTTGGGGCGAGTGTTGTGTATTTAGTTATATAGGAACTGTTTTATAATAATTGTACCTTTTTTATATCATTTTATTATTTGTTTTTTTTTTAACAATATTACGTGACGAGATGAACAAGTCGTGCGCCTGATGTTAAGCAACACGCCTGTCCATAACAATGGCAGTGCCACTCAGAGCTTGATCGCAAAGATCTGAGCGGCATTGCCAATGCGCCTGTCATCCGGAGACATAAGTTGACAAGTCCCGTGTGCCTGTAATTTCTCCAGCAGTTACAGCCTTCCTTTTCCTCTTTTATCATCTTGTATATTAAATCTTAGTGACTGAGCCTTCTGCATTCTCGCTTCTCTTCAAATTATTCTAATTAAAACGTGATATTTTAGAGAAAAACATTCCACTCATGTAAAAATTGAGTTTTGAATGGCATTTAAATTTTAAATTAATTTGTATTTGTTACACGACATTCTGAAAATTGACTAACGAGCTCTACACACCGAGCTATAATACAAAAGCGAGGTGTGTGACAGAGAAGTAAATTTTATATTGATTATCGATTAAACCAGTCTTCAACTTGGTACTCGATGGCGTAGTTATTACAACTACGTAAACTCTCCTGGTTTTATTTTGACAACACTATTTTTAGGATGCCTATTTGGTTCAAAAGGGCAAATCCCGGAGCCGTTAATTCTATTAATAAAATTTAATAACTCCTATATTAATACACAATACTTCGTTATTTTGGCATTAGACAGGAGAACATTTTGGGTTTTATCAGGTGTCATTTTATTCAATAACATCGTAAAACTAAATTATGAAAATTTTTTGCTACCTTTAGATGACCATTACGTTATTTTGATTCCTAGTATTAAGTACGTATTTTAACTTCAAAGGTTAAATTTCTGTCTGTACATAACCCATTTAAAAATTTAGCATTACAAAAAACTTAAAATAGCAGAGGTTCCAAATGTTAAACGCATATTTTTTAGGAAAACATTTTTTACATTATTGACATTTTTGTAAATCTCATTTGCCAATTCCTTTCCGTTACAGTAATTTGTTGACTGGAGGAAAATAATTAACGTTTTGTAAAAAAAACGAAAATTACATTGATCTATTATTTGATACTCGATGACGTAGACATAGTAAATATCCTTAATAAAGAATATTTGCTAAAACGATCATTCCCTGGGTTGAATAGTTAATATTATAATACGGGTCTAATCTTATAACATACGTAATGGTAAGCTCGCACATTTTTTTTTATAATCCTAAGTAACGGGACGAACAAGTCGTGTGCCTGGTGGTAAGCGATACGCCTTTCCATAACAGTTGTAGTGCCACTCAGACCTAAAGCTCTGAAGATTTAAAAATCACAAAGATCTGAAGGGCACAGCTACTGCTCCCGACACCCTGAGACATAAGGTGGCACGTCTCTTGTGCCTGCAATTTCACCAGCACCCTTGCCCTTCGAAATCGGAACGCAGTAATGTTCACATCACTGGTTGGCGGCAGAAGTAGGTAAGGTGGCAGTACTTCCCTGGACGAACTCTTTCACAAGGACCTCTACAGCTACTATAACATATTTATAATACAAATACAAAAGTACTATGATGGTGTCTGCAAACACCTAAACCCCGATTGGCATTTCTTTTTGTAGTCCTATTTATTCCGTACACTCTCTCTCTTCTAATTTTAGTTAATCTTACAATACATATGAATAATACAATTCCGCGAGCGGAACGCGTGCGGTTCGCAGTGAGCCGACTTTAACCAGGTACTCATTCTAGCGAGTGAAGATTCTATATCTATGGTGAAGACTGTTTCACGCGTACACACTAGAACCTCGTTACTGTATCAGCTGTCACGTTACAGTTACATCTCGCTAACGAGTACTCAGCTTAAATAAAAACAGCTCTTCATTGTGCAGGTTTGTAAAAACTTTTTGTTTCAGAAGAAGGTAAATACTTTATGAAACCTTATATTTTATTTGTAAACCCCGAAAAAAATTTCATTTTTTATGCTTTAATCATTATTGTACTCAGTTTTACAAACAGGTCAAATTTCGAGTTTATAGACCAAAATTCTTTTTCAAGTTTGGTGAGTACCCTTTTATTTAAAACGCCCATTTTGTAAACATGTTTACGTTAAAATATCTCCAACATTCTTTTGCAATGAAAAGGTATTTCCTTTACAAAAATCTCATATGGTATTTCGCATGAAATATTAATTCGAAGCAGGTGTCCTTTAGGTAAATTACGGTATTATGTGACTTTGTTACAGTAAACTTTTAAGTAAGGAACGCCTTTAAAAGGAGCATTCGAATATTGTAGACTCTGAGCTGAACGTTACAGAGCACAAGATCACAACAAGAAAAACAAACCCATTTTGCGGAAATGATTTTGGACTTTTTGTATTTATGCGCATTTGACTTCCATCTCAACTCATGGAAAGTGACGATGAAGTCGACGATGGAGCATGCACACCTAAATAATGTCTATTCACTCTCGCCTTGAAAACGTCCAAGTCATAAAGTTCAGGGAATAAGTCTGCAAACAGGGAATTCCACTCCTTTGCCGTTCGCCATATAAATGTGGAAACGAAGCGCTTCGTGCGAAACCTAGAAATATCCACAACATAGGGGTGGAACCCCAACCTACGCCTGGTCCCCCGATTATGGAAAGGGGAAGGCGGAATTAATTCAAGCTATTGCCTCACACACTCTGCGTAATATATCCTGTAGAATACCGACAAGTATTTCACGGAGGTATTCAAGGCTTCGTCTATACTAATTCTGAGTCACCTATAAGCCTTTTGCCACGCTTGTCGATTGAATCCAAGGCGGTCAGTTGGTATGTAGCAAGGCTTTTGGTATGTACAATAAAAGCAACTGTCCCGATGTGAAGCAACGTCTCATCATGGAAAGGATGCCAAGCTTTTTGGCTGCATTTTTCGCCATGGATTCTATGTATCTATCGAAGTTCGCGAATGTTGACACGATCACACGATAATGTATATCATCATCATCCACAGTCTGATTTCACCCAGTGCTTCAGGTAGGACTTCCGAAATTTGTGCCTATACATCACGGTCCTGTACTAACCGCATCCATTGACGCCCCGCGAACTATGTCGTAGACCCACCTTGCAACTGGGCGCCTGACGTTTCTTTTGCCCATCCTCGGCCATCAATCAGTCACCGTCTTGCTCCATCGGTCATCACCTCGCCTTACTATGTGTCGCCCAACGCCCAACTCCATTTGAGTTCCATGACTCGAGTTCCAGCATCCTGAACTTTCGTCCGTCGTCGGACCTCAATATTCGGAACTCGGTCTACAAGGCTCATGCCGAGCATTCCGAGCCGAGTTCTCTGTGTAACTCGCAACATGTATACAGTCTCCTGCGTGAGCGTCCATGCTTCGGCACCAAACGTGATGGTGGGCAGAACACATTGATTAAAACTTGATCACGCGATATGACAGGAATATAAGGCGGTGGCGCGATCCGTGCACTTTCATTTATTCATTCATTTATTATACCGACAACCAAACAGATAACAATCACATTACATTGATAAGAATAAATATGGTATTACAACGCACTGTACCAGAATGTAAAACTACATACGACGAACAAGTTGTGCGCGTGGTGGTAAATGATCACTCAGAACTATAAATCGCAAATATTTGAGGGAATTACTGCCACTAAGCCCGTCACCGAGACATAAGTTGACAAGTCCCATGTGCCTATAATTTCCAGCACCCCCTTCAAAACCGGAACACAGTAACGATCATATAATTAGTAATTCCCTGGACGAACTCTTTCACGAGGAGCTCTACTGCTACGCCTGGTTTCAAACTAAGCAATTCCCTGTATTATAGGCAGCATTCCAACGGAATGGGGCACTATCCAGAACACTTAGACCAGAACCAATTTCGAAAAGTTCATTTTCCAAACTGGTCCAACCAGAAATCGTCCCCGGGAAGATCATTCTGCGCCCGCAGTGCAAACCATAGGGCCATTAAGGCTGTCGTTTTTCATGTCAAATACAATTTTTCCATATTATTTAATACAGACCTAACGGCAAATAATACATGTCTGGTGCCAAGTAACATATAAGTATGTACATTTCTTAAATCTATTTTGTCTGCTTTCCAAATATTATTGTTCAATTTTACATTAGCTCCCTTTACCCAGTCACTCTATTGGTGTGATCAGGAGCATACAGGATAGCGCGCGGGAATGCCTGTACGCGTAATCGTGCGCAATTACCTATGTCTTTACACGCGCGTTCAATCGCGTACGATTGTTGTATCACGCGCGATAGAGTATCTGTGTAAAGCCCGCCATTACGTCACTTTATTATGAAGGGCACACATTGTACATTTGATGGACGCTACAGTGCTATTTTTAGTATAATAAAACAAGCATTTTACAAGCCTTTCTCTCTACAATAAAAACAAAAGCTGTAAAAGTATCTAACTGGTGTTTTCACTCTGCGGCGAACGTTAAGAGATTCTTGTAGCCAAGAGAAAATAAATACATATTTTGTACGGTTTTGCTCAGGAAAAAGCGTTTTCTTGTTTCATATGAAATATTACAGTTATGATATAGTTAATTTAAATATTGTTTTCCGAGTAATATTTTAAGTTGCACAATGTGCTACGTACGATAGCAGTACGTTTTTATTTTCACAATCATTGGCACATCCAAAGACCTTTTTGTTGCTTACCAACTTACCAATGACGTAAGTGTAAGAGTGTTGTCACACGGACGCTGCCGATGCTCTCTCCGATTCGTCTCCTGACCCCTTTACCGATACGCACGTATATCGTCCCTGCGCGCCGCCGCCGTTTCAACACGCACATCTAGTTCTAATTTATATGCATTAAAACGCAGCGTCACAACTCAGGGACACAACGCCAAAACGTCGCTTTATGAAGTGTTGCAAATTATTAGTTCGTAATAGTTTTTTTTAAAGAATATACGATTATCTCTGCAATATGCAGTTGAAATTTATTTATTAAATTGAATGAAGAAGTATAATCAATGTTTTTAAAGCCTCTATGGGGCAGTTTATTATTTTATCATGTCATGCTACGTATTCCATTCGAGAATTGTTTTTTGTTTATACATTTGAAGTGTTTGGTTGAAGGCAAATTAATAAAGTACGTATCTTTGTTCGCAGACGTTCACATCAGTGATTCGACATGACGACAGACAACGCACTGAATTCTCAACGGTAAGTTTTAATTTAAAAGTTGTAATTTGATTGTAACTTGAGTACACCATGAAAGGTTTTGGTGAGACTAAATCAAAGAAGGCACAATGTTTTTTCTTCTTCTTTTTAATACTTGTTTCAAGTCGATTAGATATAAACAAACTTTTTTTATTTCTATCAATTTTCCTCTGTGGCTGACAGTTGTCGACATTATAAAAACATTGCAAGCAACATAAATACCCTAAATTGGTTTCCGGCACTCGATTACCGCTGCCGCGATACGCTCGCTCGGCTCGTGCGGCTGGTTCATAACTTTACCAAGGAAGACAGTAGGTCAAATTTTTTCGGAGACGTTTGACCACAGAGTCAAAGTGGTAATAACAAAAAAATGTTCACTTACATCTAATACACTCGAAAGTAGAATTAAAAGTAACTTCTAAAAAAATTTAAAAATATATCCAAGTTTTCTGCGCTGGCCTCAGTCTTATGATGGTAAAGCGGCAGATATAAAAACCATATTTGTGTGGCAAAAACGAGCGACTCGTTCTGTGTATCATTTAGGTCCTCAGTTAAGTTAAGTTAAGTTTAAGAGACTTGTATCATGGTTGTGGCATCACAGTACATTTACTCAAATAATAGGGGTTAAAGTATGAAATTGCCGATTTGTACTGAAAATCTAAATTGTTTATTTTTTAAATTTTTAACAAATTTATTTAATCAAAATAGTTGCCATTATTATCTATACATTGCTGCCATCTAATGGGAAGGTTATTAATGCCTTTGCGATAGAACTCCGACGATCTAGACTGCACAAACTGTGTGAAAGCATTTTGTACTGCCTCCTGGGAAGAAAACTTCTTGTCACGTAGATAATTGTCCAAATCACGAAAAAAATGGTAGTCCGTTGGAGCAAGGTCTGGTGAATACGGAGGATGACGAATGGTTTCTAACTGCAGTTCCTGAAGGGTCAAAATGGTTTCTCGTGCTGTGTGAGGTCTCGCGTTGTCGTGTAGCAATAATGGTGAAGATCGATTCATGAGTCGGGGCTGTTTTACTGCTAGTTTTGTCAACATGGTTCGGAGTTCGGCACAATAGGCATCTTCCGTTATTGCTTGACCAGATCGTAGAAAACTATAGTGAATAACACCATGCTGAGACCACCAAACAGTTACCATTACCTTTTTATTGGTAAGTTTTGCTTTAGGACACTGTTGTGGCATTTGACCTGGGGTCAGCCATTGCATTTTTCTTTTCCGGTTATCATAAAGAATCCACTTTTCATCACATGTTACAATTCGATCCAATATTCCTTTATTTCTGTACCGGTTCAACAAGGCAACACAAGTTTCAACACGCGTTTCTTTCTGCAGATCAGTAAAATCATGAGGCACCCATTTTTCGTATTTTTTTATTTTATTGATTTGACGCAAGTGAGTCAATATTGTGGGTAAGGTAACGTTAAACCATGCCGCTAATTCCTGGGTAGTTTGACTAGGATCGGCTTCCACTATCTCTCTTAATTCATCGTTATTCACCTTGTGTGTTGTGTGGCTCGTTCTTTAAGTCGAAATTTCCGTCACGAAAGCGTTTAAACCAAAATCGCACGGTGCGTTCATTAGTAGACCCCTCTCCAAACGCAGCATTGATATTGCGGGCTGTTTCTGCCGCGTTAGTTCCGCGTCGGAACTCGTATTCAAAAATCACTCGAATTTTCGCAGTATCCATCTTTCTTGTCTAAATTGAATAACAAAAACAATTGAAAGTCGATATTCAAATGTTTCAAATTTAAAAAAAAAAAATCACAGAAACCATTTGAAATTTATTGTATATTTTTTATATTTTGTTTTTGTTATATTTTTATTGCATGCAGTAAAAATATATATAATTTCAATAAGAAAGATAGATATCCATAATATGAACTATTTCGTTTAACTAAGGTAAACGATTCTATTATGGGTAACTGTACATATATGTTTTTACAATAAGATTCCAGAGCATACATTAAGATTATTCTTTCCTAAGTCCAAAATTACATCAAAAGTATTTCAATTGAAAAGCCATATTACAAAATTGAAGACTTCGTGTTAGATAAAGATGTATGGAAAGACAACACAAATATGATTCAAAGTGTATTTATTCCATAGTATTTAAGTTTATTTGAAGAGCGCAATCGCTATAGTTTCAGTTTGTTGTTCTCAAGGAAATTAAGCGCGTTTTCAAGTGTAAAAATTGTACTTATGGAATAAATGATTATTTAACTTTACTTGACTTGATATTATTAAAATAGAATTAAATTACTTGCTACTCCGCGAACCCAGTGAACGCCCAAGAAGTGAAAGTAGACCAAAGGGTCGAAACACAAAACTGCGAGTCAGCGCTATGCGCAACGCAGACACTGCGACGAGAATTAATTGCTGCGATGCGATTTCTTGCGGCAAGACATCAAATAAACACGGTCTAAAAGTTAAATCGTGCAAAATAGCTAGACTAATGTTGAATATTTATTCATGGATTTATTGTAACGTCTTCTTAATTTTCAAAGTATATCAAATTTCAAGTCAGTCGGACAAATAGAAATTACATAAATATTCATTTTACGGCAGAGATCCCTGCCCTAAGGAAAGAATTGATTATCTGTAAACAGCTAAACTACTAAACTAACTAACTAGACACACTAAACAAACTAACTAAAGATGTTTAACAACGTCGCTAAGAACCATCTCGTATAAATTAGCCTTTAAATGAATAGAACCTCTTTGCCGTATAGACAGTTACACAGGTAAAAGCTTCAAATGTATAATTTCCTACTGTTTCCAACAGTGGTTAAAAATATCACGTAAAACCACAGAATAAGTATACGTACATATTAAAAATTAATTATATTTTAGAAATGCTGTTAAGATTTCCCGTAATTACTTAAAGAGAAGTGGCGAATGCCCTTTCGAAAGATATAAGAATAATACATTTAAGGGTACGATGTCGTGTCAAGATGTCAATTAGTAGAGGCCACTGAGGCAATCAATTAGGTGACAATTAGATCTCGCAAACAGTTGATTGGCCTAATTGTTCGCAATACTATTCATTATATGGCCTTGTTACCCAAATTTCTGAGTTATCCATGCTTCTAATCATAATTCTAATATTCTAAATAAGTATTGTAAATGGTAAATATATATGTTTATTTACAAAATGCAACTAGAGTCCTTGGTCATTCTTCTAAGGAGAATCTGCTTTACGAATGAGCAGTAGAGTTTATATTACAATTTTACCTACCTGAGAAATAAATATTATTTGACTAGATTTTGATTTCGATACCTATCTATGACAAGGAATTAAAATATAGTCTCAGTACAGAGTATTAAAAAATCCTCCTCCTTAAAAGTTTGCGGAATAGATGATGTGTCTATTAGCCATGTTTTATTAAAATTGGTCTCCGGAAAGTGCGCGAAACCGGAGGGGACCCCTAGTTTGCCACACTTAGAGGTGGGATGTTTTCTTCAAATTCAAATGGCATCAACGCGGTATCCTCTTTCCAACAAAAGAAGAATCATCAAAATCGGTTCACCAATTACTCGAGTTATCGCGTAACATACATACATGCCGTATATTAAAAAAGCAGTGGTAACCCAATTATTTGACTTACCGTCTCTCAAACAGAGGCCGTGCATTCGAATCCGGGCTCGCACTTCTGAGTTTAATTTGAAATTTGCCGTGAGCTTTTCGATGAAGGACAACATCGTGATGAAACCTGCACGTCGAAGACGGTTCTTAACCCTCAGAAAAGGTGTGAAGTCCCCAACCTGCATTGGGCCAGGGTGGCGGACCTACACGCGCCAGGAAGAAGAACCGTGCTCAGCAGTGGGACATTAGTATGGGTTGATGATGATGAGTTATACAGTTACTTATGCAGGGTGTAACGAAAAGTACGTACGTACTTCAGCTGGAGATCGTACTCCAAACAACAAAAAACTTTGGAGAATAACTTTCAATTCACGTCAAAATATTTTCATGCCCCATAAAAGTTTTTGATTCCAAACTTTTTTATAGACGCAAATATTTTTCCAAGAATTTCAATTTATTATTTTAAAACTTAAAAAAAAACATATATGTAAGCTACACGCCTGTCTATAACAGTTACAGTACTAAAAAAATATTGAATATCAATTCAATAAAAATTTGTGTAGTGTATAGCAACATCTCTCGCCAGGACTGGTAGCTGTAAAGGTACTAACTGGGTGATAAATCTTTCATAGATTTCGCATAGATGGCGCTACGACTAAAAAGTCGTTGAAAAACCAAATACAAAGACACGACGCAAGCACATAGAAAAATTCGTGTGGTCCGTTGGTTCGATCCGTGGCTTAGTTGGTATAGCGTCTGGCATGATAAGCTAGAAGACGTCGGTTCGAATCCGGCCGGATTGAAGGAATTTTTTCTGAGTGTTCGATCTTTGTATTAATAATTATAGTTACAGTACTACTCAGAGCTTTAAATTGCAAAGATCTGAGGGGCACTGCCACTGCGCCCGTCACCCTGAGACGTAAGTTGACAAGTCCCATGTGCCTGTAATTTCGCCAGCACCCTTACCCCTCAAAACCAGAACACAGTAATGCTGACATTACTGCTTGGCGGCAGAAATAGGTAAGGTAACAGTACTACCCTGGACGAACTCTTTCACAAGGACTAACTACTCTACTGCGACTAAAAATATAATAATAAATATAATAGTAAGGAAGTATCTCAATCTAGCGCATGAGATCACCGATATGTGGATTGTGGCTTCCATTTTTAGATCGCATCCCATTCTTACTACATCACATATGTTTGCTCTGATCCCAAAGTAAAAAGCTAAAGCACTAGTGTTATGGAAATTGGAAACAACGACGTTGCCATAATTGTTTTGTCTGCAAACGGGTTAATTCCAGGCAAGCTCGGTAGCAGAATAAGGCGGTTTGGGTTTCTATAGCGTGTCGCTTCCAACACAAATGCAGAAGGCCGTCCTTTTTTTTTTTTGCTCGATACGGCACGTATTGTTCGCCGGTTCTTGAACCTGAGTCCCTGACCCCAGTCGACTATGCTATTGCCGAGGAATACCGCCTCTCGCATTTAAAAATTCAAAATTTTTCTTTTAGGTCATGGAAGAGGCGAGAATCTAAAATATATATCAAAAATAATAATGCCATACCACCATAGCAATTAACTGTCTCCATGGTCGAACGGTTACCACGCTGGACTGCCACGCAGAGGTCCTGGGTTCGATTCCTAGGCCGGGAAAAATATGTGTCTACATTTATTTCTCTCGAGAGTTTGAATGCAAATTTAGCTTATATGTAACTTAGTATCAGTAGAGCTCCTTGTGAAAGAGTTCGCCCAGAGAAATGCCACTGCACCTATTTCTGCCGTAACAGTAATGTAAGCATTACGGTGTTCCAGTTTTAAAGGGTAATGGTGAAATTACAGGCACATGGGTCTTCTCAACCTATGTTTCAGTATAGCGGGGGCAGTGGCGGCCCCAAAAAAATCTTTGCGATTTAAAGCTCTCAGTGGCACTGCAACTGATATGGATAGGCGTGTTACTTACCACCAGGCGCGCGCTTGTCCGTCCCGTCACAAAGTCAAAGATTATTTATTCCATAGGTAAAATAAATTTACACTTGAAATCGTCACATTTAAGCCACTGCTCGTTCACTACGCTAACCTCCCTGAGAAGAACGAGCAAGAAACTCTAGGGATTGCTCTTTTCAAATAAACTTAAATGCTATGGAGTACACTTTGAATCAAATTTGTGTGGATTCTGGAGCCGTGTCGTCTTTCCATACATCTTTATCTAACACGTGAGTTACGTAGTTTTTAAACTTAGGAAATGATAAACTTAATATTGTGGTTGTATACGTCACAAAAATTGTGGTTGTCTACGTGTGTGTCCATGGCACCCGCGATACAGGGTTTCCCTACGGCGGGGCTATGAGTTCCGGTTCCGGTTTTGAAGAATAAGGGTGCTGGTGAATATACTTGCGTTTTAAAGAGCTGAATGGCACTTCCGTTATGGACACCTGTCCATAACGGTTGCAGTTACACACCTGTGTAGCTTACCATCGGTCTCACGACTTGTTCGTCCCGTCATTTGATATTATAAAAAAAAAAGTTACAGTAATACGCATTATCTGAAATGATACTCTGTGATTTGACATCGAATATTTTACTTTATTTATCCATTTTCTTTGCAGGGTGTTCAAAAAATCTTCGCCAAACAACAAGCTCACCCTGTATCTGGCTTCAAGAGATCTAGTGGTGGAGAACGGATGCATCGACAAGATTCAAGGAGTTCTCCACGTGGACCCGGAGTATTTGGAGAATAAAAAGTTGTTTGGACAAGTCACTCTTACGTTCAGGTTAGTTATTGATACTACAAAAACATAATTAGCAGATACGTGAAATAAGCATCATTGCCATTAAACAAAGTCGCATTAAAAATAACTATCGTACAATTCTACTATTAAAATCAAATCTAATGAAAACATTTTTTTTTCTTTATTTATTAGAGAGTTTATTCTTAATGAGTGCCACCCCCAAGGTATCATAGCACCACTCAAACACACTACCTACAAATCAATACATAAATACTAATAATTATCTACATTTTATGCATTTTTGTACCATGCGGTACAGCGCTCTGGCGACTTTAGATGTAGGGTTGACCAGTATGCTGTTACACATACCCACACTTAGTATTGGCGAGTTCAATTTGATGCCCAGCTGAAGCCTCTCAATCTCGCCCCGGACACACTCCATGAGGACGTGGTATATACACATCCTCTATCTTCTTACAAATAGAGCAGTTGGGAGACATTGTCAATAAAAAACTGATACTGGCCACTACCGTGATGTGTTTGGTGTGTATTCCTTTTTCAAAATTAGTGACACTCCTTTGTATATTACGTTTCGCTGTGTATGGACAACATGCCGGAAGAAAAAAGCAAAAAGTTTAAAAATGAACAAATACTCTTTCAATTACCCTTTCTAGCAAATGAAATGTTTATATTTCCATTGCAAAAGTGTTGAAAAAGAAGTAGCTATGATCGTCTTTTATTTCATAGTTATTTGTTTTTTCAACCGCCTCTCCTATATTTACCATTCGCTGAAAAGAACTTTATTTATTTACACTAAAGTAACAATTTACATCGTCAATAGTTCCATGTATTACCTATGTAGATCTACGTATTTCGACTAGCTCCAATAAAACTACCACTGAACAGTAAATGTAACTTAAAGGTATAATCATATTGTCAAGATGGTACACGTATTATATGAAAATATTCCAGTTTGACATTTAGATAGGGGAATGGTACACATGAAAAGAAAAATTAATATAATACTCCAGTTTTTTCCAATAAGTGTTTCCGTGGCCGAAAGAAATTGTTCATCCGAATGCGAGTATACTATTGGTTTAATTTAATAATAAATAGTACACTGATAAAATCTAAAATTAAAGTGTCACATTATTGGCCTTTTTTGACGACCTCGGCGGCCCAACGGTTTGCACCGTGGACACTGGGCGAGGATGTCCCAATTTCGATTCCCAATGGGACCAATTTGGGAAATGAACTTTTCTATATTGATTATGATCTGGGTGTTCTGGAAAGTGCCCCAGAATGAATTCCGTTGCTCTGATACTCTTAGTACAGGTCATTCCCTAGTGTGAAACCAGGCATTGGTGTGACTGTCTGAGATATTGTTATTATATTTGGCAGTGCAACATTTGTCTGCAACTGTGGACGGTTACCGTGCTGGTCTGCCACGCAGCGGTTCCGGATTCGATTCCCGGGTCGGGAGAAATTTTACATTTATTTCTCTCGTGATTTTGGGTGTAATTTGTGGTTGTCTATGTGTGTGTCCATGGCAGTCGCGATACAGGGTTTCCCTAGGGCGGGGCTATGAGCGGACACATCCGCGCGTTATTAGGTTTTTCGAATACATCTTTTTATTTTTGCATAACGAAATAAGTACATTGTAAGAAGTTAACACGGGAATAAAGAAGCAGAAATATACTCGCGTGTTACTAATCAAAACAATTAGTAACACGCGAGCAAAGCTGAATATGGCAAATCATTTATATCTAAATATTTTCCTGTTAGTACTATTTTAATTCTTAACCGGTGGATTAAATGTCAATCCAAGACTTTTACTTCGTATTAGCTACTTAAAAAATCGACCTGAGTATACAAAATTAAGTGGAATTATAAAAACAAACACAATAATTTACTAAAAAAATAAACATTCAAATCAGACTATAAACAACTACTGCTGGTGTCACCAAAGGCAGCGTCGTAGGTCCGTTACTGTTCTTACTTTAAATTAACGATTTCCACTTGCAATTGACAATTTTCTTACGATACAACTCTTACAATAAATATCATTTCTCTCGTGTGTTTGGGCGTAATTTGTAGTTCTCAATGTGTGTGTACATGGCACCCGCGATACAGGTCTTCTCTAGTGTATAAAAAAATATAAGAAATATCTGTGTATTTGTCAACACTTGGTGAAGTCATTAAAAGGCAAACTAGAGCTAAAATTATGAATATTTTATACCAAACACGTTGCCATAAACTAAGTTATAAGAATAACTGCTTCAACATGCATGTGTACGTATAATTATTTTCAATAAAATACCAAATGAAATTAAATCCTTGCAAATACATATTTATGAATTACAAAATGTGTTTTGACACATTGCTTCCTTAGTAACAAAGAAGAATTTTAATTTACTTGTACAAATTTACATTCATTTGAAATTCAATTAACTGTAGACATCAAATATGAAATTCCATTAAAATTTGCACATCTGCTTGCAGGTTGAATACAATATACCTAGTTTTACATAAGAATTGTATAATTACTGTATGCCGACAAATAAACATATACTTTATGCTGTAGTAAGCAACATTTAATTGCTTGAAATATAACAGATAAGAGAGAAAATCAGAAAGAGCTGTTGTGTATTTGCGTTAGTGAAAATATTTATTTCTGGCTGCAATAGTGCCTGAAATTGTTTTATAGACAGAATTAAGCTAGATATTCTGGGCTGAACATCCCAGGGACAGTTACACTGATTGCCAGCAAATATTGCTAAAAACTATATTTAATAACGCAACTTCTCTCAAATAAAAAAAACCATATTCAATTACGGTTGAAAACTTGTAGCTTTTTTCTTTGGGTATTTATAAAAATATTATACTGTTGTACTCACTGCTAAGCAAGTTTTAAGGCAATGAAGGAGGATTGATGACCTTTTTCATATTTTTCTACTTCTGACGTTCGATACGATTAGTTCAATCGAAATAACACTAGTTTTTTCTTATCTATATCGCGTATATTAGAAATATCTACGCATTTATCAACACTCATCCTCAATATTTTAAAACACTTAATGAAGTTATTCAAAGGCAAACTAGAGCTAAAATTATGAATATTTTATACCAAAATCGTTGCCATAAAGTAATTTTCCAAATTAGGTTTTTCAAATTACACAAATTTAAATAAAAAAAATAGTATCATTTCCAATTCAGACGTTACGTTGCGAAGTCCATTTTGATAAAAATGGAAGTAAATTAGTTTGCTAAATATAATAAAAATAAAACCCAAGAACTTGGTAAAAATTTCCATTTAACTTCAACAGCAAAGCTTCAGGGGTAGTTTAAATACTGGCATACAAGACTGGTTTCAGAGCAGTGCGGATTTATTTGCGGATCGTCCGCGCGGAGCACCGGAGCGCAGTAACACATGTGGCGTTAGAACATCGTTTTACAGTGACGCGGATTGTTCCGTACGGAACACGCTCTGCGTGAACTCCGCACAACCCATCCGTGCGTTCATTGTAGGCAACTGACTCCCGTGAATAGCCTCACTAAATTAAAAACTTCATTCAAACACGATTCTACGCCATCCGCATGGATGGCCCGCAGGCGGACAGTCCGTGTGGACCATACACACAGCAGTGAAACCAATTTAATGCATTGTTTCCGCCGCTATGGGCTATTTTGCAAATTCGGTTATTTCATAATTTTGGCAGCTATTCATAGCCATGTGCCAGTTATTATGTTGGCCATATAAGTGACAATAATAGTTAGCGCATATAGTGCCACTGCTGGACACAGGCTCTCGTAAAGAGAGAGCTTCGGCTGTAGATCTCACGCGGATTCAATGTAGATTGGGAACAAGCAACATTCAATTTTTTGGCAGATGTGTGCTGATCCCTCAACGAAAACTTACTTACGTCTCTGGCTCAGCAACCCGAAGTGGATCTTGGCCTCCGACACCAAAATACGTCATTTCTGTCGGTCTTTTGCAAATTCCGACCATTCGGCACTTTGAGCTCCTTTAGATCTTTGGCGACTCCAACTTTCCAGCGATATCGTGGACGGCCCACTGGACCCGCAGGTTGCCCCAAATACGCTATTTTGATAGCATGATCCTCTCCCTTTCTTTCCACATGTCCTGGCCGATCGATCTAAACGATTACCGAACAGCTTATAGCAATGGTTAAGAAAACAAAGATCGAACACACAGAAAAATTTCATCAAAGTCTCTTGAAAGTCCACTGAGTCCCATCGGCTCGACGAAATTTTTCTGTGTGTTCAACCTTTGCAATCATAATCATAACAAAACTAGTGAAGTTATTTCACAAAAACCTCCATAAATAGCTTATAGTATATTAGAAATTAAATTTCGTACATAAATTCTGAGGTACAAGCCCTGATTCGTACCCGCGACACTCCGTTTGTGAGGCAGTAGGTCAAACCTATCGACCACCGCGACATCATTTTTCTTCCTTTTGGTATCCTTTTATATCGGTTTGTACATTTTGTATTAACATCCCATACTATGTAAATTCTGCCTTATTGAATGACACGATCGATTTCTTTTCGTATCGATGGCATACATTATAAGGCTTGCCATCATGATGAAGGAATTTACCAATCGGCGTAAGGTTTTTTTTATGACACCCAGTGACGGGACGAACAAGTCGTGCGCATGGTGATAAGCAACATGCCTGTTCATAACAGTTGCAGCGCTGCTCAGAGCTTTAAATAGCAAATATCTTAGGGACACTTGCCACTGCGCCCGTCACCCTGAGACATAAGTTGACAAGTCCCATGTGCACGTAATTTCCTTAAAAACCGGAACACAGTTATTAAAATCCTGGGTATTGTATTTCCATTGTCGTGACCAACCCCCAAGATTCTATACCGTTTATCTTCAAAATTAAGTACAAAAACAGTCCATTAAAAACCTCTAGTCATTCTATTTAAACCCCCCACGGCCCTTACAAAAGGGAAACGAAACATTCGTTATTGAACCCATTTGTATTAATTTGCCGAAAGTGTTTTGTAGCCTAATGGATATTGTATTAAGCTGAATTAACGACGCACTAGTTTCACTCGTTTATTTATTCATACGTGCACGGCCGATAGTACCAGTATTGTTTAATTAAGTATAAAATTTAATGTTAATGGTAATTCTAGACCAGGTAACTTGGTGTAGTTGCACCCACACTTGGCCTCAAGCTATGGTTATGGCTATGGTTTGCCCTATCGCCTTTCAAGTAGAAGCCATGGGTTTGAATCCAGCCTCGCACCTAGAGAAACAGTTCTCGGAATTTATGTGCGAAATTTAAAGTGAAATTTACCATGAGTGTTTTGGTGAATCAAAAAAATTGTTATGAAACCTTTACGTTGAAGAAGGTTCACAACCTTCGGAAAACGTGTGGAGTCCCCAACCCGCATTGGACCAGCGTGACGGACAACGGCCTAAACCCTCGCCTGAGAGGAAACCCGTGCCCATCAGTGGGACGTATAAATGGGTTGATGAAGATGATGAGTGCCAGAGCAACAGAACTCACTCCAGATACTCTGGGTAGTATCTGTCACACAAAGTCGCAAATTCATTTAGGGGGCAATGTAGACGCTTCTATAATAAGATACCGGTTGATATTCAAAATTTGCCATTTACGAGGTTTAAAAAAGTTATTTTTTATTTCTTTTACAATAACAGGTGACGGGATAAACAAGTCATGCGCCTGATGGTCAGATACACGCCTGTCCATAACAGTTGCAATGCCACTCAGAGCTTTAAATCGCAAAGATCTGAGGGGCGCTGCCACTGCGCCTGTCACCCTGAGACATAAGTTGAATAGTCCCATGTTGCAACCGGAACGCAGTAATGCTGACATCACTGCTTGGCTTACCTAGTAGAAAAATATAATTACAGCGCATTAAGGACATAATTAACTTAAATGTGACTTTTAATACTTCTAATAGAATTAAAAATTACAATAAAAGTAAGTTGCGCCTTTGTTGTGTTGCGTTTAGTGTTATTTATTAAGTAATTATAGTAATTGAACTCATAATAAGGGCACAGTTTCGAACATTACTTAGTAAATTTTATAATTTATGAGAATAATTTCTTCAACATAAAGATCTTCAATAGTTTACCAAATGAATTTAAATTACTACACGGACCTACGTTTAAATCACAATTGACAAAATGGCTTATGACACGTTGCTTCCGTAGTTATCAAGAATATTTAGAATTTACAAATACTAATTTATATTATTTTGAAATGCAATTAATTTTGGAGGCCAAAATATTAAATTCAATTAATACTTGCACACCTGCTTGCAGGTTGAATACATTGTACCTATTTTTATTTAAGACCTGTATAATTACGGTACTCTGGCAAATAAATAGTTTCTATTCTGTTCTATTCCATTCTAAAATCCTTTAATATCTAATGGACGTCAAATATGTCTTTTTATAGTAATAAACCTGATTATTGATGTCTGTTGTGTCTTTCATGCTTACTGTATATACAATAAAAAAAATTCGTAAATAGGCTTTTGTTTTCTTATCCCGAATATGTATGTAATTCAATTTAGATAAATATGTTAGTTGTGCTGTTGTTCCGAAGGCCGTACATCACTCTAGTCAAATTCGAAATACAATGTTTAGTAACAAAATATTGCTAGGCAACCAATGTTGGCACGTGAAAAGAAAATTTTTTGTCAATGTTCATTGTTTAGGTTGGCTCTGCCTACGACCTGCTAGCGTATTTAGAAGAGTAGGAGATAGGGTTATGTAGAAGTAATACTTACCTGGCCATTTATAATTATAAACTTTGCAAAGTGCCCATTGATATATATGATTTATGAAGAAAATAATTAAGTTTTTGATACCTATTAATACTTACTGCTAGATAATAAGTAGATAATGGCAGATTCCATAGACTCTCTAATCGGTGATACCACGAGAGAAATTAATAATAAGCAAAAGGTAGCCAGTCTTTTCCTCGATTTAAGTGCAGCTATTGACACTGTGGATCATGACTTATTAATTGCTAAATTGGAGCACTACGGGATAAGAAACGGTAACCTTGAACTTTTAAAGTTTTATTTAGTCAATCGGAAACAATTTGTTGAAATAAAAGACGTTGATGATAAGAATAATGAACTAATGCAAACTTTAAAAATTTAAAGAATCATTAAGGGCATTCCGCGGGGATTAGTGTTGGAACCGATATTTTTCATTATATTATTAATGACCTTATAAACCATATCGAGTTCTTAGATTTTCGCGATTGTTACACATAGGAAATGAAACTATTTTTCCGGATTGAAATCGCGTAAATTTGATTTTTCAAACAAACCGACGTTTCGGGCCCTTTACAGGTTACAGGGTAACCTTGGCATTCATATTGACCATTTTCTTAATTGGAAATATGAGCTTACAACTATAGAAAACTCCTGTACTGAAAGTTCTGCCTGTTATGCCTTATATTTGATTGAATCAAAATTCATTATAGCATTGCGATATGGGGAAACAGTTTCCAATATAATACAGAGTGTGCTTTCATATTGCAAAAAAGGGCCATTCGCACTATGGTACGGATTCCTCATTTTAAAGATTTGTGTATACTGACTGTACCAAGTCTATACATCATGGTGTTGCTGACAAGACTTTTAAAGCTGAAAAGAAACTATGAGACATATAAAGAGCAAAGTCAGAGAGAGGGCACTAGGACTAAGAATTTAAAAAATATTATTGAGCCTAAATTAAATATTGTGACGCACTGCTCCCAATATCAGCCCGTGAAATTATTTCATAAAATACCTGTAGAATTTAAGATTATTACTGACATAAAACTATTAAAAAAAATACTAGCGATTTATTATTACAAAAATGCTGTTACTCAGTAGAAGAATTTTAAATTTATAAATTGTTGTTGTTTATTTTATATTTTTTATTGATTGTTTTAAATTGTTCTTTTTGAGTCATAACAATTTTATAGACTTGTATTGTTGACATTTTATGATTGTTAATTCATTTTTTTTTCTTATAATTCATATGACTGTGTATTTTAATTAATTTGTATAATTAAATTTAAATCCATGACATTCAAATACAATTATGTATATTGTTAATGAATAAATGATTGATTGACTGATGATTAAAAGAAACAAAATTGTAAGATTTTATTTCATATTAATTTATGACATATCTCGAACTCGAAATGTTTGCAATCTCCCTCCTCTATACAAAAAAAAACATTAGGGATAACATTGTTATAATTTTTTTTTATTAGTGAACGCGCGTGTCGACGACGCGCTTTTGAAGTTACCGACCAGAGGATCTACTCTCGTTGTACGATATCTTTAGTTACGCCCTTAGTTTCGGACGTTTCCTACTTCGTACCAGCACGGATATAAGTTTCGGTTGGAGGCCCGAACTAAGAACGAAGGACAACGCGATTTCACAGACACAGAGCGGCGAATCCGAATAGGCCGCCACCGGGCCACGGGCCGTGGAAAGTCGCCTTTACAACGAGCTCTACTGCTAGTAACTTACATTTATTCTACATCGAATTTGGCTAGAGTACAAGTACAGGAACATATCGCAAGAGTACGTAAGACAAACATTGCATTCCTTGTTTACAGACCCTTCAATTACATTAGGGCACTCACTGTTTGTTTTGAAGCCCTGGACAACGTTTACTCGTTACTTAACAATGTATAACATCATTCGTAATTTAATATTGCCTTAATACACTTCAGTAACTCGTCAATTATTTACTCATGTAGTTCAGTTACTAATTAAGGTTATTTCGTCCGAAAAAACGTATGAAGAAATACGCGTTGAAACAACCTAACGTCGTTACAGCGACGTTACTTATTCAGACCAGTAATTACGGTCTGTCCGGTTGGATATAGGGCGACCGTTTCTTTTGGGTACCTATCTACTTATTACCTCTTCTTTACATTTTATGTATCGTTGACTTTAGTATTTGGTAGAGTTGCAACTAATATCCGGTTACTATCCGGAATTCGGCTTACTGTTTTTTATTATTTGGCCGAAAACCGAATAAATAAAAACAGGAGAATGAAGTAAGAAAAATTATAGTAAATTATTATGTAAGTTTTATAAATGCCGAACACACTTTCTAAGTTGTAAACCGCTCAATTTTTCATTTATTTATCAAAAATATTAAAGCAGAAGTAACATATTATGTTATTTTTGTAAGAGATGAAAAAAGGTAACAAATCAAATTAAAACTACGTATTTATTACGTAATTTAGTAATGACTAAACCGGTATTCATGATATCTCCTCTAAGGTCCCGGGTTCGATCCCTGGCCAGGTCAATGTAGAAACTAACTTTTCTAAATTGTCTCGAGTCTGAGTGTGTATGGAACCGTCGTTGTTTATTTATTTATTTCCATATTGCGCATGTACATTAATAATCTCAGTACAGAGTACTAAAAAAACCGACTTCAAAAATCGGTTCTCACTACTCAAAGTATATTGAGGGAAAACGCCTTGAATTGGAGAATAGCAAAATCAACCATTAAAGTAATTGCTCCTTAAGTAAAATTCAGGCGCAATTTATAAAAATGAATCTTCATGCGTGAACTGCCACCCTTAGAGGTGAATTAAAATGAAATGGAACCACAACGGAGGTACCCCCTTTCCAACAAAAAAAGAATCATGAAAATCGATTCACAAATACCGGAGTTATCGCGTAACATACATACAAAAAAACATACAGTCGAATTGAGAACCTCCTCCTTTTTGAAGTCAGTTAAAAAGATTATTGCAATAAAATTTAATACAGTACATGACCCAGTCAGGGTGTAGCAAGGAGACTGAAAATTTAATTATTAAATTCTAATTACGCTTCATGCTTAATTATTAAAAGGGATAGACGTGAACTTTCCGTGCGTTGTGACTTTTTTTCGATTTCCATAACACAAGTGCTTTTTTCTATTTGTTTCATAACTTGAAACTTACACAATACATAACAAGTTATTTAAATAAACAATGCATGGTGTAGTTCCTTACAATAGTGAACACAACATACATTACCAATGTTCGATTAAAAAATATGAATATAACTATATAAAAGAAAAACAAACAGATAATTCTGTTTGAACTTGTTCAAACGAAAACTCACAACTCATGAAGGGCTCTGTACACATTATTCCTTGCTGAGGCAAGAGAACCCAAAAATATATCAATGCAATACGAAAGTAAAAAGCTTTAGTTACTTACTTTGGGATCAGAGCAACGAATATGTGATGTTGTCTACTATCTATTATTATTTATTATCTTTGCTCACCTTTTGTATTATTAACATTAATTTTGTATTTGTTTGGTGTAATAAAACTGTACCATGTTCCATAGGTATGGCCGTGAAGATGAAGAGGTTATGGGCCTGAAATTCTGCAACGAAGCCATCATGAGCCTTGCACAGATCTGGCCAGTGCACTGCACCCATGACAAGGAGCCTAACACGCCATTGCAAGTAAGAAAAATTTTATAATAAGCTTACTTTAAGCTTACATTGAAATAAGATTGTTTTTGGAAAGGTTATGGTAGGTCCCCTGCACTGGTACAAACTAAGTCGTTGTGCCTAAATGAAAAAATAGAATCGTCATCTATTTTTATACTTTGTTCATGAAAATAGCTGTAAATTTTGTTGTATAATTGCGAAAATTGATCTAAGCAGAGCTCAAACGTTATTATATACGCATTTGTTACTAAAACCCGTTTCGCAGATGCAAATTTACGTGTTTTCTTAGAAAACTTCGTCGCAATTTCAAAGTATAACACCGCGAAGCGAGCCTTTGATATTGTATGCAAACATGTTTTCCGAAACGTTGGCTGAAGCATGCAATTGACGTAGATACGTAAAATGCGCTCATTTTATTCTCTTATGACATATTATAAAATATATTGTTGAACATACTTGCTCGTAAGCAGTAGTTTTTAATGCAGCAAACTAGGCGGTATTTTTATCACACGGCACTAGGGCGAAGTTATTTTTAACTCTACGCTCTACGCACCGATCGCTCGCCAGGAGATCGGACGTACAGTCAAGCTTGACACTTTGTACTTTGGACCTTTCTTATCGTAAGCTGCATAGAGTTGGATTAAATCTTGAGTATCAAGCTTGACGTGCTCTTGTCCCTATATACACAGCTGGTGCGGTTACCACTGAAAGCAGCCTCAAAAAGCATAAAGTTGATATTATTTCATTAATAATTTGTATAAGGTACGTCGTAGAGTAGCAAAAAATTTAAATGCTCAAAAATAAATTCTAAATTTTTAATCGTTACGTAAGTAATAGAGTAGTATACTTATTTAGTTATTGTAATAAGACTTAGTTATTATTATTTTTAGGTAACACACTTGACGGACGTAAGACCTAGCTACCCATAGTACAGGGTATCCTAGTTTGGGAGTTATGAACATCTCTGTACCTATTTTCCTGTGTTTTGCAATAAAGACATTTTTTTTTAATATTTATTTAGTTTTTTTCGATATACTTAAAACTCAAAGATCTGAGAGACTCTGCCACTGCGTCTGTCTCCCTGAAACATAGGTTGATAAGTCTCATGTGCCTGTAATTTCACCTATTGTTACAAGGAAATGTTTTAGAAGCAATAGAGCTCCTTGTGAAAGAGTTCATCCAGGGTTGTACTGCCACCTCACCTACTTCTGCCGCCAAGCAGTAATGTCAGCATTGCTGTGTACAAAATAATACATTTACTAATGCGGACTGTATTTCCAAAAGTAACTTAAATTTAGACCTGCCGTTACAAGGGCATTTTGAGAGAAGAGAGAGAAAAAACAGTGTTCCCTGACCAAAATAAAAATTAAACATTGCCATATTCTTAATCTATTAATTCTACTAAATTATACTATTACAAAGTAGGCAAAGTAGGCAATAGACGACTTGGGAAAGTGGACCATTTGGACAAGTGGACCGATCGGGAAAGTAGACCGACTGTACCGAAGGGATGTAAATTATATGTTGAAGTGTTTCTTAAACAACTGTGTTCCGGTTTTAAAGAGTAAGGATTCTGATGAAATTACAGGCACATTGGACTTATAAACAGGGTGACGGGTGCAGTGGCAGTACCCCTCAGATATTTGCAATTTAAAGCTCTTTTCTAAACGACTTGTTCGTCCCGTCACTCAATATTAAAAAAAATTATAACGTTTTTAAATCTAATTTTCCTTTTTGTTAACTTCGTCGTAAATGCGATGAAACATTATACCTACGCTATACGAGCGGAACGGCAATTACAAACGTTCGGACCATTAAAGCTTTTGCCTTCGGTTCCGGGTTGTTCCTCTGTTCATAGTTCCCTGCTACCACCTTTGTGACACAATTTACTATATAATTACATTTGCTCGTAAATAGTAGTATATAGAAAATATAGGCGGTCTTTTTGTCATACGGGTCACTAAAGGTTTTTTTCAATATCTAGCCCCGCGCCGCCCGCTAAGGGCGCGTTCTCATTATGTCACGACGACAGATAGTCGTGCAGTTTAAAATGTAAAATTAAATTTATATTTAAATGAAGTTGTTCACATACAGAACGGCACGATTAACTGAAGTACACGACTTTTTTGACGTTACAACGACAGACTGTCGTGACAATGGGAAGAGCTAGAATGACTATATAATAAATAAAACGCCACGACAAAAATGTGACGACAGACAATCGCAGCTTCAAACAATTATACGTGGGCGCACTATAAGTTTCCGGAATGAATAAGAAAAAAATAGTATAAATGGTCAGAAATGAATTTATTGTTTCTCAAAATATTCTTCGTCTGATTAAATTACAATGATGATGATTTTACAAAAATGTGAGTAGTAGATTTTACTTAAATTCCGTGCGTGAGTTTGCTCCATTATTTTGTTTATATTATGTACATATCTTATCAGTAACACGAGAAAATATTCATTTTATTTTACGATAATTATCTAAACGCCTGGAAGTGCACATAATATGATATTTCATGTCCTTGCTAAAAACTTTTATGTAGGCGCTTAACGACTATTTTGAGGAGAAAGTTTGAGGCGTCGTTTTGTTCGTATATTCAAAATAAATTGATGGGTTGGAGAGCTAGGTCAGTATAGAATTGTTATAGAATTATTTCATATATTTGTTCATACTATGTGTAGTAATAGATATCTATTGGTGGCTCTGCCGGGGAGAATGCTTCGCAGCACAACTATATTGAATTCAAGTTTACGACGAATCCAGATAGATAGATATATAGATATTTTTTGACTAGAATTTTATAGAAATCTTAAAGTATTTTTGAAAAAATTAAAATTTATTAAAGCTTAGGTGGTTCTGCCCCGGAGTATGACGCATTGTCGTCACGATGTAGTGGGAACGGGCTAGACACGACAGTCATCCAACGATAAATAAAACATTACGACAAAATGGGAACGCGCCCTAAGGGTGCGTATTTATTTATTTATAAGAAAATTCTTGCGGACTTACAGATGTGTATGAAAAGAGAAGCGTCGGAACTAAAACCTCCAAGCCACATTTCTACTTTTGTATTTTTTCTAATTGCCAAATGGTAGTTTTCTACCTATGACTAATTTATCCAACCCGAATACCTAGACGAAATTGAAATCAAAATTTGTCGGTTTCGAAGCTCCTTAAAATTAATAATAACGCGGCTGTATCGCCTCCGGGGTGCCACTGCAGATAAAAATATAATAATTTGTTTCACCATGAAACTTTCTCGTATAATTATTCTGGTCGCCTGCAATAAACGCGCATGACCCTCGTGCAAATTTGCTCGTAGCGAATTTCGCTGCAAGTTGCAGCGCTACTTTGTGGCCTTTTATAAATAAAATCCTATATTTGCAATTGACGCTCGACGCTAATGTATGTAGCAATAAGTCAAAGCGTTAATAAACCACAGCCGTCGCTGCCGCCTCCTACCAAATTCGCGCCGTGAGCCGAAAAAGCAATTAAAATTTTGTAAACATAATGTGTATAAACTATAACGTCAAAAACTGCAGTCATTATGAACTGATTACTCTGGAAGAAAGAAGTGTAGTGATGGACATGGTTCTTCTTTTTGACATCTTACGAGGTCAGATCGATTGCTTTTTATATTCCAAGCTCTGTTCTAAAAATTAACTAACTCATGGGATAGTATCGGTGTAGCAGACTTGTATCCGCACTTCTACGCCGTAGCACCTATTTCATTCTCGAACGGATGTTAATATCACTTTAAACAATACGTAGCTACAAAGTCGCTACCTATACCATAGACATAAACAGTCAGCTGTAGGTTAAGTAATAAACACTGTCACATTTATTATTGTGAAAAATTTGAACGCGTAATGTAGAGATTTTAACAAACAATTGCATAATGTTTAGGTGTCTCTTCACACGTAACGCTCACAAAAAATGTATTTTAATTTTATTCCGGTCGTAGCGCGACAGAGCGACCGTTGCTGAGGTTTACGGTAGCAATAAATAACCCATTTATGGTGCTTTTGCGTACATCCAGCCTATATTGAACTTCAATTGAAGTATAAACTCGGATGCCGACTCTGTGGAACAGCTTTGATGTGTGATTAAAACTGTCTCTTTTACAGTTAATAGCTTTTAAACTTACACTAAACTTTATTATTTAAATAGTCTCGTAATGAAATGACGTGAAATGAAATGACGTAAGTTATTCTCTAAGTATAACTAATTTGAGATTTGAACTTTTCTTGCTTCTTTTCTGGCATCTGGCCTGGATGTTATGGGTGTGAATTCCATAGCTCTGATACTCATAACACACGAAGTTCCATAATTTGAGACACATCAAGCTTTAAATTGACAGATCTTGTTCCGTTGCACTAAAGGCGATATCCGAACGAAAGCGTACAGTTTTGTGACGATGTGATATCCTTCCATCGTCATTCCACCTTTTTATCACCTTATTATTAAAAAAGACAATTTGTATCCTTGCCACTTGTTTTCAAATTTGGAAACGTTCTTTAATTCCTTCCTTTAATTCATTCTCATTTTGTTTCGTTCCCTCGTCACTCTCTGCTCAATCACTGAAGCGAGCAGAACTGCTCGTCTAATTTTGATCCTTCTGTCTGTCTCACGTTTTTAAGTAGGGAGTGTTTTGTAGCGTTGTGCCTGTTTTTTATACCCTTTTCTTGTTACAGCCTTTATTTTTCTTTCGACTTTACTTATGAAATAAATTATGTAGACATTAGCGGTTTACAACCTCTTCAGTTTGATGTGCTGTTGACTGCACATTATTATTATAACCGTCATCAAAAAATTTTATATAAAAAGAAAGTAGATACGTTATGTATTTTCTCCGATTGTCTATGACGTTTCGGAGACTCAGCAACTTCAGAGTGCAACGCGAGATTGAGCTCCAATTGGCTTATTAGTCAACATTTAGCCTGACACGCATATATCTACCTATTTTTTACTTATAAAATCTTTGACTATAAAGGTGTTTTTCCATCGGCAAGGCCCCGCCCATCCTCGTCAATGCAGACTATTTCCGCCGAAGATGGGATAGGAGAGAATTGAAATTTTGTCATACAAATTTCAATTCTCGTCTCGTGTCGCCGATGGAAAATCGCTTTAATATATCACTTGTGCAGTATATTGTAGATTCCCTTCTGAATGAAGTCTGACATCGGAAATCACTGAGTACGCATGCCTTCTTGATGTTGGCGAAGTTATCAATTATATCACTGTTAAAAAGAGTCATAAAAGAGTGTACTCCAAAAAGTCAAAATTCTACGTTTGAACTTATTTTACAACCAAAATACAGATCTAAAAATTATCAGATAGTACAACAAAAACTTAAACGTTTGTTTTTAATAAATTCAATATATTTTGTAAAAGTCATGGAACAAATTAAGTAGCTTGCGAGGTTATAAGTATTTTACAAACAATCCTGCATAGGTGGACAGATAACATCGCCATAGATTTAACGGTTTAATTTACCCTGCCATGTTTTTGAAAATAATACGTCCAACCGTGCAAAGTGGAAAACACAAGGAAGTTAGACCCAATCCCAAATGGGAATTATAACGCTGAGGATCAACAATATTCATGTACTAGTGTACTAGATGCGGCGTTCCATACACATTAACAATCTTAATAAATTAAATATAAATAACTATATAATATAATCTTTTCATAATCATTAAAATTTAAACAGAAGTAAAAACTAAAAAATGCTGTAGTTTTATAAAATATCGTGTTCTTTACAAGCCATCACATTCCGGGGGCTCGGCGAAACCAGCTTGGTTGGGATGCTATACGTGCATATACAGGCTGTTCCGTATCTATCAGATTTTATTACTTTATATGTAGCAATTTATAAGTACAAATTATTTATATATATTCAGTTTTCAATGTATATATAAATATACAAATATTTTGACGATACTCTATAAAAAAGTTTGGAAATGAGCGTTTGTTAATAATAATTTACAATATATATAATATTATATGTATTATATTATGTTATGTTACAATGTATTATTTAAGTGTTAATTTGAAGAGTTAGATCACGTGTGTTTTCGTGAGCGCGAGTGGGTGTATGAATATGCTTGTCTCTCTGGGTGTGTGTGCGTCCGTGCATGCGTGCGTGCGTGCGTGCGTGCGTGCGTGCGTGCGTGCGTGCGTGCGTGCGTGCTTGTGTGTGTGAGCGTGTGTGTGTGTGTGTGTGTGCGTGCGTGTGTGTGTGTGTGTGAGAGAGTGTGAGAGTGTGTGAGTGTGTGTGTGAGAACTCACGAGAGAAACAAATGTAGATCACACAAATATTTCTCCCGGCCCGGGAATCGAACCTGGGACCTCGGCGTGGCAGTCCGGCATGGTAACCGTTCGGCCACAGAGGCAGTTGAATGGAACCTGCGTGTTGTTGTTTGATAAAACAAATATACACGATTTAAATCCGGAAAAATAGTTTCATTTCCTATGTGTAACAATCGCGAAAACCTAAGAACTCGATAATAACTAAAGCCTTCGCTAGAATTACACGACCAATATTTTAGCAAAACTGATCTCTACATAACAATAGCGGGAAATTACACGCAACCGTCAAAATATCATGTTTGCTGCTATCTGAACTAGAAAATATGAACTTTATATGAGCTAACCAAGCTCCCGACTAAAATATAGATACACTACAAGCGACTCGAAGCGACATGCTTTCATCTATTGCAACATTCATGTTAACTTGATTACACGAGCGAACCTTAGAAGTGAGTTGACTAATTAAAGCAGCTTTAAATAGTTAACCAGTTGTATGAAAAAATAAACACCCTTGCATTATTATTAATTACTTTTTAGGGTATTTTCATCCCGATGACACAACGAATAAAGACGTTGTAGAAATATTTACATGCGTATAACAGCGTGGTAGGTCAGGCCAAGTAATTTTGCCGGCAATACACGGTAAAACAGCTCCTTTTTCTACTCCTGTTTTTAAATCTGTCAATTATAATTTCATAAACCATATCACAAAGGCGCTCTTTTTTGTTCTGAACGAAAATTCTATTGTCAAAATTCGTGTTTTTGCTAATTAAAAGAGTCTCATTAAACGCGTTATTATGTTTCTGAAATTTAAATTTTTTTAGTTAATAATATCTCAAAATTTTACATAATAGCCACAAAGGCGTATCCATTTGCCAAAAAAGAACTATCAAGTTTAAAGCACTTTTGCGCATTGGCACTTAATTTTAAACTTAATAATTTTTATGCAGAATTAACTTAGTTGAATTAGTTAGAACTGAGTCGGCAGGCGATATTTTACGAAGTTCCTGCAGTTTAAAAAAACGACCAGATGAATAAAGAACTAATTCAAAACTAGAATTCAGAAAAAGCATTTAGCGCACTCACTACCCGTACGATGGACTAAAATCAAGATCATTAAGTCCATGTACGTTTATAATTAAAAGAAGTGTTAACGGTTTTATTATTCTATTGTAATAGAAAGGTTAAGTCGTGCCAAGAGATAACATTCATCGGTGCAAATGATATTTATCTAACACATTGAATATCACCTGAACAATAATTCTAGGGTCGGCGGACTAAAGCACATAAGTCAAAATCCAACATCATTCATTTAAATTAATACGTCTACCGGCTTCAAATTCATGTGTTACTTCATAAATTTGTAATTTTAATCTTATTCACATCTTCCAACACTATAAACAACACAAAAAATATATATAATATAATCATACATTAACAAATGAAGCACTTTTTAACTTTAGTGCTTTAGTTCGCCGACACTAGAATTATAACTTGATATCATTTTAATTTCAGTCACGCGACTGTTGAAAGCAATACAGCCTCCAATACAATATAACCGTTCACAAAAGCATATCACTCACAATAATATCACATTCCATAAAATCGTTACCCATATTACAGGCTACATAGGATGTAGCAAAGTAAAAGATATAAATAATCCGTCCCAAAACCAATACATATAGGGCACTACCGATTTCATGGATCAAAAGAACGGACATAGTGACGTATAAATATTGAGAGCAAATCGATGATAGATAGACAGATACTTTGAAACGGAAGCGTTATTAAAATAGTGTGAAGGTAAGTTTGTGTTTTGGTCGTACCAATACTTCTAAAGTGCAATTAATAAAAATAAAACGAACTAAATGAAACAAATTATGTATTTCTAAAATTTTACAACATTATCAACTATAAAAGCAATAGAATTCCTTGTTAAAGAGTTCGTCCAGGAAAGTACTGCCACCTTACCTATCTCTGCAAACAAGCAGTAATTTGAGCATTATTGCGTTTGAAAGTAAGAGTACTCGTGTACAGGACTTGGGACTTGTCAAATTATGTCTCAGGGTGACTGGCGTTATGGCAGTACCCCTCGGATCTTTATGACTGCCCTGAGTGGCACTGCAACTGTTATGGATAGGCGTGTCGCTTACCACCAGGCGCACGACTTGTTCGTCCCGACACTTGGTATCATTGAAAAAGACTAATTCCTATCGTAGAATATTTAAACCTCTCTCCTGAAAAATTGTCATTTTGCAGATTTTTCATATTTTTAAGTGGTTTATTTAGTGCGACCAAGTTGTTAAGAACTGGACCCCAGTGTGAACTATCTACTCGCTATGGAGTCTAGAGCTAACTTTAGGACCTTAAAGAAAATCAGTTTTCCAGCAAAAAGTGAGTTAGCGATCATTTTGTTACCGCGACTGGTACCACACAAAATATCTTTATGCTTAGGGTCATTATATTTAATTAGATAATCTATGGTGTAATTTAGTTTTCGTACCTGGTTTTGTTCCCTAATCATTTGTTTTTTTTTATAATATCAAGTGACGGGACGAACAAGTCGTGAGCCTATTAGTAAGCTGCACGCCTGTCCACAACTGTTGCAGTGCCACACACAGCTTTAAATCGTAAAGATTTGAGGGGCACTGCTACTGTCCCCGTCACATTGAGACATAAGTTGACAATTTCAAACTTCACCAGATAAGACATAGTGTCTTAAGTATGAATGTTTTATAATTAATATTTTTCTTTTTTTTCTATGTTGTTTCCTTTTATTTATTTTTTTCTTGTGTGGTGTGTTTTTAGGTGTGTTTACTTTCTTTCTGACTGTACCTAAAACCTTCGTAATATGAATAGGTAACAAAAGCAATACCCACTTATTTGAGAGCTGCGCCAAGTGTCAAGTTAGGATATCTCCACAGAATTCAGAAATTCCGCGGATAACCTTTCTTCTTATCGTATCCATGGCATAGACTTTAATAATAAACGTTACAATATGAATATGTTAATGTTTCTGATTTTATATTTTTATTTTTTCATTTGGATTTTTTTGTATTCTAACACTTAGTTCCTTAAGATTTAAATTTTGTTTTACTAACCCTTTTGTATGGACCACCTTCAGAAATCTGACTGAAGTAAAGTTATTTTTATTTTATTTTATAACGCGTCTACGCGTATAGCGCGCCAGATGTACGGGAAAGAAATGGTACGTCGTGCGGGGAAGCACCATTCGTGCATCTCCTAGTCCAGAGCGTTAATTCTAAAGTTCGATGTGAACAGGACGACTTACCCATAGAAGTTTCAGTAGCAGTAGATATAGCAATAGAGCTCCTTGTGAAAGAGTTTGTCCAAGAAAGTACTGCCACCTTATCTATTTCTGCCGCCAACCAGTAATGTCAGCATTACTGCGTTCCGGTTTTGAAGTAAGTATAAGGTAAGGGTGCTGGTGAAATCACAAGCACATGGGACTTGTCAACTAATGTCTCAGGTTGACGGCCGCAGTGGCATGACGGGTGAAAAGACAGGACACCTGACCTGAACCTCAAATAATAAAAAAGGATAATGATAATAATGTTACACATGCACCTTAATCTTTCATTTAAAAATTTAAAATTAATATTTTAGATTAACTTTTAATTTTTAAAGGGCGAATCTAAAATAAATATACGTAATGATAATAATGTGCCAGACAACAACACTAATTATAGGATCTCAAATTCCCTGCACAATGAGTACCAGAGCACAGAGACTAGAACCGATTAAAAAATTAATTTCCCAAATTGGTCACCCAAATCGAAGCCGAAACGTTGGGTGGGTGGGTACCATTGGGTCACCAAGGTCGTCACATATTTGCATATTAAATGGATTTCTTTCTTATATTTGTTTATGGGCTATGTCTCAACTTACAATGCCATAACTTCATTCACGTAGGATACCTGTTCCAAATTTCTAGATCGGCGTACGCCGTGTCATCATCGTCCTTATTCATTATTTGAGGTCTGTTCAGTGTGTTGTCTTTTACCATGCACTTGTTATTTCGTTGTTCCTTTATAAACATATCAACTTCGACACAACCCATTCACTTTTCTTTGTTCTTCAAGTTATAAAATTGTAAAGTCAGGATAAAACAAATTTTAAAGGAATCGACTTATACTGTCCATAGAATTATTAGTTATATCTTGCTCGATGCTTCGATAATCTTCTTAGCGAATCAATGGCTTCCGATATCTTATATTTCTCCCGCCCAATATTCATTCACGCGTGTGCTTCAGCGCACGCGAGGGAAGGAAATAATACCAAAGACACCAACGGTTGTTGTCACCCTTTACTTTGATCCTTTGAGGCACTGAAATGTACTGGGTAAAGAAACTATTTCGGATTCTATCTCTTAGCTGTATCTTTGGCACCAGCAACCTCTGAGGATTTTGGGCGGGGCGATTCCGGTCGATGGGATATAAATGAAGCGTCTCTAATGACCTGTCAAAGTACACTCACAACTCTATACCTCTCTCTATACTCTCTGTAGCGTACGTATCCTAAAATATCGCCCCGGAACGAAACTTTAGATTGACCAAGCAAACACACCCCGAGGGAAGGGCTTAAACCATATAGAATTAATTTCGCTAAACCCTCTCTGTGACGACTGTAGTAAATTGAGAGAGTAATTTTGTACAAACTGGACTAACATTTAACCACTGAATGTTAATATATGTAACTTTGGAATTACAAATACACTAAACTACACAAAATTGTTTAATTACATTTCGAAGGTTCAAATACGAG
This sequence comes from Hyposmocoma kahamanoa, assembly GCF_003589595.1. Lineage (NCBI taxonomy): Eukaryota > Metazoa > Arthropoda > Insecta > Lepidoptera > Cosmopterigidae > Hyposmocoma > Hyposmocoma kahamanoa. The sequence continues at coordinate 5,269,426 of NW_020653945.1, forward strand.
AGTTTCATTGCTTATGGACTGCATAATGATATAGAGAGGCAACATAAGGGACTGGCAATTCAGAAGTAATAAGCTGGCACGCAGGTTCGGTCGATGTAGTAAGCAAGTAAAAATTACACTTTTCAAAGCCTACTGCCAATCGTTCTACACGAGCAACCTGTGATTCAGTTATACTAACAAATCGCTTAGTGCCGTACGAGTCACATACAATAATGGGTTTAGAACGTTGATGAGGTAGCCCCGCTTTTGCAATGCTTCTACTGTGTTTACAGAGGCGCGGGTTGATGGTTTCAATGCCATTATTAGTAGACCGAGGAGCAGCACCAACACCATTTTACAGGTCATGCCTGATAGAAATGACCTACCCATTATGAAATCTTCCTGTCCTGATTGAATAGTTTCACAGAAAAACATAAGGTCTGGATGCGGGTGAGAGTTCTGAGAGTCGGCTGCCACTTTTTATAATTAAATTTTTGTGCAACTATTATAAAATTACCACTAACCTAATCTTTAAGTTATATTTGTAAGTTACTAACACTGTTCGACCTTAAAAAAATTGTGTTGTCTGATTAAATAGTTATGTTTGTTTAGTGTGAATGTCCACTTCGCCTAATATCATCAAAATGGCAAAAAAATGAGCTGAAAATCTAAATAACTTTTGTATACCCAAATAGAACATAAAATTTCGCATATACATAGGTGCATAACTTGCTTTATGTAGTTAATTTTTTTTATTGACTTCATATGATAAACAACTTCTGACATGTGATCACATGTGACCAAGGATACGGTATGTCATGTTTCAACGGTATTAAAATCCAGAAAAACATATCATTAGTAACTTAGGCTCAACACACACTAGCGCAAAAACATGACGCGTCGCGACGCTTCGACTCTGCGCCAGTGAGTTGAGCGTTAGTCGTGATTACTGTTAGACAAAGTCAAATAATCTTTATATTAGTAAATAATTTATTACACTAAAACATGTGATTGTGCATAATATGTTTTAGTGTAATAAATCAAAGTAAAAATTTTAAAAAGGCCAAGAAAAAGAGTACGTGAGGATAAGAAAAATGATAGTGAAATTTAAATAAACTAGACTGGTTTTTGTAGCGAGAGTAGATGTTGCCGGTATATAGTGCTTTGAATTTGTGCTTAGAAGACATTGTGTACAGGTGGTAAGGAGTTTACTAATATCTTATTCATATAAATTCACTAAAACAGCCTTCTAAAGATTATTTTTCTATCTTTCCGACTATTCCCAAAACACACGTAATTGCTTTCCACAAAATTGTAATTAAATTTTAAAATTTCGTACGCTACAAAACATGAATAAAACAGCAGCAATTTCAGTTTTGCGGCCATAGATTATAAAGTTTGTACCCCAGGCAGCCGTAAAGAAGACGACATTAGCGTTTTAAGGAGAAAATGTTGGCGACTAGACGTTTAGGCTGTGTATTTTACATAACAATGAAACGAATGAGAGTGAAGTGAGGCACGGTCGGGTCGAATTTGGAATGTTACTTGAGTGAATTTTTTATTTAGTAGGGTATGCTCCCGCATTATTACATTATGAGAAAGTAAATAAAAATGCTACGTAACAGCTTTTTAACATCCCAAAAGAATATAATCCTAACATCGCACCTTTGGTGTAATGAGGTCATATTTACAAAATCATAAGTTTTGAGGAGAGGATTTAAATATTGTACGAAGTTATTAGTACGAGAATAAGCGTGCATATGACCTCCATTTCACTTGATGAAAAGTGATGGTGAGGTCGACCATTGAGCATGCACACCTAAATAATGTCTATATTCACTCTCGCCTTGAAAAGGCCTAAGTTATAGCGTTCGGGGAATAAATCTGCACGCAGGGAATTTCACGCCATATAAACGTAAAAGCGTAATTTTTTTATGCTTAAACAAGGAAAGTTATAAAATTTCACATGCATAATATTTTGTTTAATGAAATTAGTGTTATTTTTATGATTTCCATGAGATAAAAGCACTTTTTACGTATGACTACATGTAGCGTTATTAAACCAAAGGTACGTTTGGTAAAATGTTTCAACGATTTTAAAATCCCGAAAAACGTACTATTAACCACTTAGTCGTGATTATCGTCGTGAGGTTAGATAAAGTTAAAGTAATAGTGCATTGTGCGTTATGGGCGGTAAATAACATTATTAACGAGACTTTCTTAGGCTTAATGACTTACCGCAAAATGTAGCACGACATACAATGTTTTTCATCACGTTTGCGAGGAAACAGATACAACGATTATTTGTTTCTTGTATATAATAAACATCGCTTCACAACACAACATTTACTGACTTTGCAAATGGCGGGTTTTTTATATTTTTTTTAACAGATTGCTAGCTGTTCTTCCATAGATAATACAACTCGAACTAAAATGTTATAGAAGTCACAGACGCATGCAGCCACAATGTATCCGATATAAAATAAACAATTTCCAAATTCTAAAAATACTGTAGAAATTGAATTCACAAAATAAATTTAATATAATATAGTTAAATTGCAAATGTTTATTTTTTTTTATGCTTCAAATTTATGCAAAATATACGTTCAGATTTTTCGAGCCCAAAACTTTTGCTTAATCTTGACATAAAAAATCCATAGGGCGATAATGTGTTGAAAAAGTCCGTGGGCATAAATTTATTGCATAACCTACATGAACAACTCAATTATCAATTAGCTAGATTAAGCTAATTTGACTTGCTTTCCACGTCAGAGTGATCAAAATACTGACAGCGTTTGCCTTATGCATAGCTGTACAAATACGTCGACATGGTAACCAGCCCTTGAATACCCCATCTGGCTTAATTTAATTTTTATTTTAAACTTTTTATTTAATTTTTGTTTTAACTTTTTATTGTAATAATAATTGAAAAGGTAATCCAATGAGTTTCTTTCAGTAATTGAAAAATATCTTTCCCAGGAGGCGTTAATAAAGCGGCTAGGCTCCAACGCGTATCCATTCCACTTGGAGTTGACTCCGTTAGCGCCACCTAGCGTCCAGCTCGTACCAGCTAAGCAGTACCACGGAGCTCCAATTGGTACTTCATATGACGTTAGAGCTTATATTGGTAAGTATTGTATATACTATTGAAAGTTAAGCGTGCCTCTTTGGCCGAATAGTTACTATGCTGGTCTACCACGCAGAGGTCCCGGGCCGAAAGAAATATTTGTATCGCCTACATTTAGTTCTCTCGCGAGTTTGAATGTAATTTGTGGTAGTCTATGTGTGTGTCCTTAACATCCGCTATACAGAGTTTCCCAAGTGCGGGGATGTGAGTGTGTGCAAAAAAAACATAGGCACATGTGACATGTCAACTTATTTCTACGCTGTCTTCACCACGAATATTTTTAAATAGTGTGATTTGGAAGTACCAACTATCATCAGTACCAGCTCTAAATTACTCTAAAAGCTAGCGAGACTTCGCTGGTAATCCCAATTAGGAGTCCTATAAAAGCAATAGTAAAGCTTCATGCTCATTCTTTTCTATGCGCACTGTTATTAAAGAATATTTCATTCATTCATTCATTCTTGTTGCCCTCTTTCTTTCGGTCTGACTAAAACTTTCTCTTCTATTTCTTCATATTTTTATTACGAGTGCTGGGCAAATACATGCATGTTTTATTCAAACATAAATCACTGTGTTACTTAAAGCGGGAAATACACAGAGAACGGGTGCGTATCGGGTCGGGTGCACAGCGGGTCTAATTTTGTGTGTTGTATTTATATGGTCTCGTCCCGCGCGCCCTCGCGGTTGGACGTGTAATCGAGTAATAATCAGTGATAAAATGACGTCAAATTTAGTGAAATGTGCAAGCTGTAACGTGGTAATAAACGAATTACTGACTTTTGTCAATAACAAAATAGATGTTATGAAGGAAGATGGAATCTCCCAAATCTGCACTAGTGCATTCACGGAGCTGGAAATTAAAACCGCTAAGGATCTGTTGTTTGATTCTATACCGTCTGCAAGGCGTAAGAAAATAAGAAAAGGAACTGGCAAGACCCGGCGTGATATCGATGATATAGTGACTTTAATGAAGGAAGGTAACCCTGAATCTTTTCCAATATTTGTTGCCAGGGACTTGCACAGATTGCCCCCGGTTTATTTTGATCACGTCGACACGACTAGGCTTCTAAAGGATATTTTAAAGCTACAACAGGATGTCCACAAAATTAACGAACAATTCGCTACAAAGGAGCAATTAACTATGCTAGCGTTGGACTTGGATGCGTTAAAACTGACCTCACTGGTTAATGTGAATGATACAAATGTTCAGAGAGTAAATACCAAGCGTGGTGCTGCTTTCCGTGATGGTTATGAGTATAACAGCGGTCCCATGGGTTTACTTCATAATGTGTCGGAAAATATTGTGACCGCTGAGGGTAATAAATCGCCCGATGGCTCCGAGACTATGTACAGAAATATTATACACTCACAAACTGCACTTGACAACGGGAATCATCATTTATATTCATCATTTAGCAAGAATAACATCAATAATTCCATAGAAATTGATAAAAATAGTAACGTGTCGGTAGTTTGCTCGAGTCCGTGCGATAGCTTGGTAATGACACACTCGTCATCGCCAACGACCGAGCGGCCCCCGCCTCAGCTGCCGCCGCCGTCGCCCGCGTCGGCGCGTGTGCCGGCGCGTGAGCCGGCGCGGGCAACGACCCCGCCTCAGCGGCCGCCGTCGCCTGCGCCGGCACGTATGCCGGCTCGTGTTCCTGCGCCCGCTCCGAATATTACGTCGGCGTTGGAGCGGAGTCGCGCGGCCGCCCGCGCTGTCGGCGAGAGTGAACGTAAACAAAGAACGCTAGCAGATATTGTGCGCGAAGGCGAGTGGAAGAAGCCAGAAAAAAATGATGAATGGATTGTTTATCAAAAAAGAAAATTGAGAAACCGCTTTGTGGGAAATAGAGGTAGTGCTACCGATGCGGAAGGTCGTTTTAAGGCCGCTGAAGTGAAAATTCCAATTTATATTTATAATGTATCAAAGGAAGTGACAGTGTGTCAGATCAATAGATACATTCAGCGCAAAACTAGCTTATGCGTAACAATAGAAAAAATGAACATGAAGCGGCCTAAGGACTATGACTCGTACAAAATATTTGTACCTAAACATAAGTTGAGCTTGTTTATGTCAGAAGAGTTCTGGCCGGATGGAATAGCGTATAGGCGTTTTGTCAATTTTAAGTACAAAGGGCCTGATAACGATGACTAATTGGAGAGAACTTTCGTGATTATTAATATCTCATGACCAGTATGCGACTTTTGACTTTTAATTGTAAAAATATAGCTAGATCAGTTGAGTGTGTAAGAAAACTATGTAAAGTAGCTGATGTCATCGCGCTGCAGGAGACCTGGCTGCTGCCGCACGATTTGGCCTATTTGGGAAGCATCGATGATCGTTTCGCTTTCACGGGGACCTCTGCTGTGGATACATCTGCAGGTGTACTCCGAGGACGGCCTTATGGTGGGGTAGCGCTATTGTGGAGGAGAGACATATCCGCCGTAGTATCTGTGGTTGAGTGTAAAAATGCTCGGTTGGCTGCTATTAAGGTAGCGTTGCAGGATCGCGCATTATTGATATTTTCCGTGTACATGCCGACAGACTGTAGTGACAACATGGTCGATTTCACGGATTGTCTTGCGGAGATTAGTGCGGTAATTGAGAGTCAGGAAATCGAAACGGTGTTTTTATTAGGTGACTTCAACTCCCATCCAGGGGAGCCGTTTGCTGTAGAACTTACACAGTTTTGTGCGGATCAGTGTTGGTCTTGTATTGATTTGGAACTCTTGCCCTCTGACTCATACACATATGTGAGCGAGGCGCATGGCTGCCGGCGGTGGCTCGACCACTGTATTGGAACTGGTGCTGCGAGGCAAACTGTTGTAAGTACGTCGATTTTGTATGATTCGTACTGGTCTGACCATTTCCCCATTGTAGTGCATTGTAATATTAATTTAATTAAGCCTAATATTTTAAAATCTGTTTGTAATAATAATAAGATTATGTGGGGTGACCGTGACTCTGCTCAGATATCAAAGTACCACGATTTTTGTAACTCTAGGTTAAAGCTAATAGATTTCCCTCATGAGCTTAGTAAATGTTGTAATAAAATATGCAACAATAATGATCATTTTCAAGTTTTGCAACGGTTGTATCAGGATATTATTGGTATCTTAACGGAGGCTGCGGTGACCTGTTTTCATGTAAGAAATAATAAAAAGAAGCACTATGTGACGGGGTGGAACCGATATGTCAGTGGGGCTCATGGGAGAGCTAGGTTATGTTTCCAAGACTGGGTTCTTCACGGTAAACCTTCATCGGGTTATTTTTATGATGAGATGTACCAATCTAGGAAGCAGTTTAAGGCTAAATTAAAATGGTGTCAAAACCACGAACAGCAAATTAAGAATGATATAATTGCTCAACATCATTGCAGTAAAAGCTTTGGACCCTTTTGGAAAGCTGTAAATAAATTAAATCACAAAACGAGTGCCCCCGCGACTATCGCGGGTGTTCAAGACCCTAAGGATATAGCCGACCTCTTCCAGAGTCATTTCAAAGTGGTTTCCCCGTTGGGACCTTCTGCGCGGGTGTTTAATGCTGGGGCCATATCTGAGACTACCTTAACTATAACTGCAAAACAGGTGGCTTCTATAATAAAAACCATGGTTAGGGGTAAGTCACCGGGGCACGATGGTCTCAGCATTGAACATCTGCTGCATGCAGGTGTTCACTTGCCCAGGGTTCTTTCAATGTTTTACACCCTGTGTATGGGCCACTGTTACTTACCGGACGATCTCATGCGTACTGTTGTGGTCCCAATTGTGAAGAATAAGACCGGTGATTTTTCTGAGCTGTCCAACTATAGGCCGATTTCATTAGCAACCATTGTAGCCAAGGTGCTGGACAGTGTGCTGGATGGTTATTTGAAGGGGCACCTCCGTTTGAATGACGCGCAGTTTGGCTTCAGGTCTGGATTGTCTACGGAGAGTGCCATCATGTGCCTGAAGCGCACTGTCCAGTACTATACAGCTGGAAGAACACCGGTTTTCGCGTGCTACCTCGACTTGTCCAGAGCGTTCGATCTAGTATCTTATGACGTGCTGTGGGATAAGATCGAACAACAGTCGACCATGCCTTATGAGATCACATCCCTCTTAAGGTTTTGGTACAGCCACCAGAAAAACAGTGTGAGATGGTCCGGTTCGTTTTCAGGCGAGTACGGGTTGGAGTGCGGAGTGAGGCAGGGGGGGTTAACCTCACCTCGGCTCTTCAACTTTTATATGAATGAGCTGATCGAGGAGCTCAACAAAACTAAAATTGGGTGTCACGTTGATGGCATTTGCGTGAATAACATCAGCTACGCAGACGATATGGTTTTGTTGAGCCCCTCGATCGGTGCTCTCAAGCGTCTTTTGCAGATTTGTGAACGGTATGCGGTGGTCCATGGACTCAAGTACAATGTTAGTAAAAGTGAGCTGATGGTTTTTAAGGCTGGTACGAAAACTTATAATGTACCACCACTCACTCTCTCTGGCGCTCCTTTGAAGACAGTCACCAAATTTAAGTACTTGGGTCACTGGGTCACCGAAAACCTCTGTGACAACGAAGACATCGAGCGGGAGCGGAGATCGTTGGCAGTCCGATGCAATATGTTGGCCCGCAGGTTCGCGCGGTGTACGAGGGACGTAAAAATAACGCTCTTCAAAGCGTTTTGCGTCTCCTTTTACTCGTGCGCCCTGTGGGTGAACTATACGCAGAAGGCGTACGACGTACTCCGCGTACAGTATAACAACGCGTTCCGGGTGTTGTTGGGGCTGCCGCGGAGGTGCAGCGCGTCCGGCATGTTTGCCGAGGCGCGGACGGACGGCTTTGCGGCTGTCATGAGGAAGAGGTGCGCCTCCCTCGAAGCCCGCATCCGTGCCAGCCCCAACACCATCCTGTCCGCGTTCGCCGACCACTGGGACGGACCAATGGTCGCCCGGTGGTCGTCACTACATGTCTAACGTTGGAGGTTTTTTAGTTTAGTTTGTTATTTTATTTGTACATTTTTATTTTTTACTAACAATAGTGCTTAAGATTTTCTTTTTATATGATACTAACACTTATGGACTTATGGTCTGAAATAAAGATTTTTATTATTATTTTTTATATTTATATGGACGACAACACACCACCCGCGGGTGCGAGACGGGTGCGCGTTTCACACTTAACAAAGACTTATTTATTGGTCACTTGTATTTAATAAAACATATTTTTAATACAGTTGCTCAAAACGTGGTATTTTCCGTACTACAAATCGTGCCGAAAGTAGAATTTTTCGCACTAGTGATTTTTAATTTTCCATTTTTTTTAAATTTACTGTTGTTTCAAGTCTTAAACATAGAACTAAAGAGGTTGTATATTTATTTAATATTTATGTGCTTTGTGACGTAAGTTATTCGTCATTAAAACTTATATTTACTTACAAACATCTTATTTGTTTAAATTGCATAGATGTTTTATAAAACAACGAATTACATTTAAAAATACCAAAATATTTTCCATAAAGATGGCTGATTGATTATTAACAATGACCGGAGGTGAATATAACGCGAGACCGCTGCGCGCCGCGCCACTAAAATATACTGTTTTATTTTACTTTCAATGTAGTTTTTCCGCAAATGTATTAAAAAACGTCGTTTGATACACGTGCGGATTTGTCATTTTCACTTGTCTCGAGTCTTAAACCTCGCCTCTGGCTCGGGCCAAGAAGCCTCGAGACTCTTGAATAATGACTAACTTTCCGCACTTGTATCAAAAATAACTATTGTCATAAAGTGAGACATTTGTCATCATTTTTCATAGCTGAACGAGCCGATGAGAAGATTTCGCGCAGGAATACGGTGCGCATGGGCATCCGCGTGCTGCAGGGCCCCGGCCGACCAATTCTACCAGCCGTGCTGCCGCCGCACTCGCCGCAACACGCCCTCAGTGCGTTCGCGCATCACAATGTTATGAGGTTAGATTTTACCTGTTTTAATTACGTCTTTTTTCAGTAATTACTAACCAGTACTATTTAGAACATAAACTCTCAATCCACCAAATTCTATACAATTAATCCATTCGCTCCTTTTACCTCTGGTACCCTTGCTCGGTCCCATTAATGAACCACACGAGTAATTTTATTTCCCCCTAGTCCCATTGGACTAAGTATGGGATTATAGTTTTAATAAACAAGTTACATCATAAAAAATTGTACAAACATTATGTAATAATACACGTCAATGTTAACGTAACATGGTGTATGTTATTTTCAGTACAATACCGTCACTTCTAAGCCCCTTTACACGTGGTCACAGTGTGACAAATCCAGGATTAAGATAAACGAAGCACTGACAAATTGAGTGGCTACTTAGCTCCGATAATAAATTTATTTGACATAGCGCATTTTTTTTTTTTTTTTTTTTTTATAAAATATAGGTGCGCATTTGACCTCCATCTCACCTGATGGAAAGTGACGATGAGGTCGACGATGGAGCATGCACACCTAAATAATGCCTATTCACTCTCGCCTTGAAAAGGTCCAAGTTATAACGTTCAGGGAACAAGTCTGCAGGCAGGGAATTCCACTCCATAGCCGTTCGCCATATAAATGTGGAAGCGTAACGCTTCGTGCGAATCTTTGGAATATCCACAACATAGGGGTGGAACCCAAGCCTACGCCTAGTCCCCCGGTGATGGAAAGGGGAAGGCGGAATTAAATCATGTAATTCCATCGCACACTCTCCGTGATATATCCTGTAAAATACCGATAAGCAGGCAACTTTACGGCGGTGTTCAAGGCTCTGCAGCTTCGCCTCCACTAATTCCGAGTCACCTATAAGCCTCTTGGCACGGTTGTCAATTGAATCCAAAGTGGCCAGTTGATATGTCGCAGAGCCATCCCAAAGGTGGCAGCAGTACTCCATGCACGATCGGACTTGTGCTTGGTACAGCTGGAGCAACTGTCCCGGTGTAAAGTACCGCCTCACCCTGGAAAGGATCCCAAGCTTCCTTGCTGCATTTTTGGCCGTGGATTCAATGTATCTGCCGAAGTTCAAATTGGACGACAGGTCCATTCCAAGTAGCTGGAGACAATCGGCTATCGGTATGGATATATCACGAAAAGTCGGAGTCAGCTCAAAGGGACTCCGTTTTGTGGAGAATAGACACGCCTGCGTTTTGGTAGCGTTAAATTTGACAAGATTGGCATTGCCCCAATCGGAGACTGCCTGGAGTGTCAAATCTAAACGGCTAACCATGGACTCTCGACAAGACTGGATTTCCTCTCCACTGACCCTTGCATTGGTCAAGTACCTATCTACAACTGTGCTGTCATCAGCATACGCAAAGGTACCTGGAATTAACATATCATTGATATGCAGCAGAAAGAGAGTTGCAGACAGTACGGAACCCTGAGGAACTCCGGCATCTATCGCCATATGTTCGGAAGAGTAGCCTTCTAAGACCACTCGAATCGAACGTTCGCTCAAGAAATCCGAGATCCAATTGCAAAGGTCAGTGGGAAGCCCATAAGAGGGAAGCTTGCTTAAAAGGCTTGCGTGCCAGACCCTGTCAAAGGCTTTAGAAATGTCCAAAGACACTGCAAGTGCTTCGCCTTGCTTTTCTATAGCCTCGCTCCATATGTGACAGGCATACACAAGAAGATCCCCAGTAGATCGCCCTCGTCGGAATCCGTACTGGCGATCACTGAGGAGATCGTTGTCTTCAAGGTACGATAGGAGACGGTTGTTGAGTACACGTTCCATAGTCTTGCAGAGTATGGAAGTGACTGAGATAGGTCTATAGTTGACAGGGTCAGCTCTGCTTCCCTTTTTTGGTACAGGTTGCACGTTTGCAAGCTTCCACGACCTGGGAACTACACCAGTCTCAAGTATTTAACCGGTAGCTTAAAATCTACACCCTCTTTAAAGGATTGTTTATAAAATACTAACAATCTTGCAGGATTATATTATTTAGGATTATATTATACTAACATCACGAAAAACAACTCTGTCCTGTGACTTCTTACAAAACATAATAAATTTGTGATGAGTGAAAAAGTTTAGAAGCAGCAATGTGGGCATCAACGCTTTACGATTTTGAAGGGTAAGGGTGCTGGTAAAATTACAGGCACATGGGACTTCTTAACTTATGTCTCAAGATGATGGGCGCAGCGGCGGTGCCTCACAGGCTTTTGTGATTTAAAGCTCTGGGTGGCACTGCAACTGTTATGGACAGGCGTGTCGCTTACCACCAGGCGCACGACTTTTCGGTACCTATAGAAACACATTTTTGTGTTCAAGAACAGAAACCCTTTAATCAACAAAATATCAGAAAAACAGTACATTATTGCAGAGGCCGAAAAGTAAGGGATTGCTGGACGAGTATGAGTTACAAGGACGAGCGACAGCGAGGTCTTGTAGCAATCCCCGTTCCCGGCGCCGAGGCATATATACAATTTTTCTCAAACAATGTGAGGAAATAATAAAAGACTAAGGACAAGAAGAAATTGAATAGAAATAATATAGAAACGACTCCTTCTCGCGACCAAAATACAAAAAAGACGAAAAACCAAAAGAATACTAAAACACTTTAGCTTAAGTGTTACCGCCATTTTTTTAAAGTAAGCGGTATACGTGGATATTTTTAATTCTCGCAACTATAAACACTCGGCAGTTGGCTGTATGACTTTATCTTTTGCCTGTTTACATAGTTCATTATTAGTAAGTAGATTTAAAAGTTTATAGAAGTGGACAGTAATGGATTTTCATACTTACTTTGCGGCCTTGACCGGGAAGAAGTCGCACGGTCCGTAAAGGACAAACTTTCCGTGTTCATTTTTTAACGTTTTTTACATTGACTTACAAATAAATGGACGACGGGTCTAGTACAAAAACCACGAAAAAAATGTCCCAAGTCAACCTATTCGAAATTTAAATTGTAATGTCATCGCAGTATCGCGCTGTCAGTAGAACAAATGAAGACTAAAGCGGAGTTTGGCGCTCTGTATATGATTTTAGCGCCTTACAAGTGCGGACACTTTTTAGCGCGGACCCGACGTCCATATAATTGTAAGTCAATGGTTTTTTAATTAAAAATAATGCAAACGTTTCCCAGCATGTGTGAGAAAAAGGATTTTTTGTCCACTCAGCAGATCCGTTAATCTGTTTTAATTACCAAAACGTCGTTGTTTCTACTTGAGTTTCAATTATCAAAAGCTCTAATCCCAGTTTTTCAATGGGATGAAAAAAACTGTGAAAAATAAACACTTCGAAAAGAAAGAAACGATTCGATTTGATACGATTCTAGAAGCAAACATTGACTTGACCCAAAAACTGTTAGAATGTTACGAAAAATATACAAATAGATTGAATTCCGTTTTTGTGAAGTATTTGTATGGCAAATATTTTTAGACGCACTTTTTCATTGAATATCTATAGTTAATTTAAATATCAAGGCAACTGTATAATTCTCTACCATCATTATATACAGATATCAAAAGTGTCTAGAGATCAAGCACGTTTTTGCTAATTAATGAAAATCAAGTTTTTTAATTACTTTTTTAAACACCAATGTTTTTTTTATCAATTTCGTTTTCGAATCAAAATTATGAAATTGACCATAAAAATGTTCAAATAATTTCGATATATACGACAGCCGTTTTTTTGCACCTACTTACGAAAAATTTCGCACAACCTGTAAACGTAGTATTTATTTATTTATACATTATAGGAAAATTCACGGACAAATAATACAATTATAGTATACTTAACTATGAATAATCCAATACCATTTACGGATTTCCGCCAACATGAAACAGTTTATAACACTTAGCAAGTCAAAAAGAGATTATATGAGAATACAAAGAACACAGTTACACAAAAAAAAAACAATAATAATGGACAATTATTACAAAACAAACCAGTGTAATCATCGCCAATTACGTGATGTGTCAAAGTAACGTTGTGTCTATGCTTACACAAAACAAATCAAATTCAGAGTGATTTATTGTCGCATTGTTAATAAAAAGTCTCAATGCACGCACCATGTACGTATTTTGCCTATAATTACTACTCGCAAACGGCACTTGCAAAGGTGGTCGACATCTGTATTGCAACAGGTTTTATGCGCAGTATACATATAGTAGTATGCTATCTTAATTTGACAAATAATCTGTAGAAACAATGTTTAAATGACAAAACTATCAAGAGTTTGATAAATACTAGTACACATAGTGAATTAAATGATAAAATTGTTTCTCAAAAAAAAGTTTCTCAGATTATAAGCTATAAGATTATAAGCAGACTTAAACTTTGACAAACCATTAGTACAAACAGGGGTTTAAATAGTAACTGAACCTGAAAGACAGAATCTGTTTGTCGAAAGACTGTCTTTCGCACAATTCAATTAGCCGGCAGAATTTCTAAATTCAACCTTTAGTCAAAATAACGGGTGTTATGTACGCTATGGAATTACCCTAAAACTACAGGAACTACAGGAAACAAAATTATGTATATGCGAAAAAAAGTTATCAACTAATTTTGTTCTTAGAGAACGAACTGACAAGAACTGTTAATGTAAATTCGTGGTGGTGCCACCGAAAATAATAATCTACAGAACGTATCAGGTTACCTATTAAAGCTGTTTTCGACTTTGTTGAAAATTTGCGTAATTAAGCTAATTCAAATTTAATGTAAGCTATCTTCTATACTTAGGTATATACGTAAGTATCCTGTAGGGATCGTAACCATGTAACAAATAAATCCGTCCATATTCCTGATGGTACTAATACCACAGCCCGAGTTCATCGTTGAGCATAAATCTCCGGTAGTTTGTGCCGTCCACCGATTTTGCCACAGTATTTCAACATCTTCCCCGCCTTTGATGTTCGGCGACGTCAGCGCCTATATAGGCACTACGCTGTCACACGCAGATTACGCAATACGCAAGGGTTGTCACAAATTAGAAAAAAATAGAATATTAATATACCGTAATCATTTGTTAACAAAAAAAGCTTGAAGATGGAGCGTGCAACCGTTCCGAAATATCGGGAAAATAAAAAGAAGTCATACCGTGGTAAGAAACCTGATACTAGTGATAATCATTTAAAAAAGCTTTCATTGTATATTGTTGGCATTGCTTGGTATGATGGCTCTAAGTGTAGAAGCACTTAGTTTTAAGCTATTATGTTATTTAATGTGTAGGGTGTTTTATGTAGAATGTCCTGAATAAGTAAAAATTAAATAAAAAATAACATAACATAATCATAGATAAGTTACAAAGATTGGCAGGTGTTACACTGCCAAGTAAATGTTAATGTAACATTATTTTTACATGTTGTCAATTTTCTAATATAAAATTTAACTATATATAACGTATTTACATTCGGATGAACAATTTAATCATAATAAATGGGAGAAATGTGAACACGGCCGTGATTTAATTTCCACATTATTTGGTATGTCAATTTATCTAAAATATTGTTACGTAACTTTTTTTTACTCATAGCCTACTACTACTAGGGAAACCCAGTGTCGTGGGTGCAAGGACACACACATAGACAACCACAAATTTCATCCAAATTCGCGAGACAATATTTTCAGGTCAATTTCTGTTATAATTAATATAATATTAGTATACAAATACACACATCAATACTGTCTAGGGATATTTTAGCTTTTCATGGATTGCAAGGAAACTACAAAAAAGTTAATTAAATTTTTATTGAATTGATATTCAATTATTTTTTATGAAATTACTCCACTAGTTTGTTATAATTATTAATACAAAGATCCAACACTCAGAAGTAATTTCACAAAAAATAATTGAATAACAATTCAAAAAAAAATTAATTAATACAGTGAATAGCGACATCTCTCGCCAGGACAGGTAGCTGTAAAGGTACTAACTGGGTGATAAATCTGTCATAGATTTCTCATAGATGGCGCTACGACTAAAAAGTCGTTGAAAGACCAAGTACAAAGACACGACGCAAGCACATAGACAAATTCGTGAGGTCCGTTGGTTCGTTCCGTGGCTTAGTTGGTATAGCGTCTGGCACAGTATGCAAGAAGACGTCGGTTCGAATCCGGCCGGATCGAAGGAATTTTTTCTGAGTGTTCGATCTTTGTACAAAAAAGTTATTGAATCGTTCGTATATCAGAATGCGCAGTATTTTATAATCTGACAGAAAATTTAGCAAAAATCTTTTTAACTTTATTTTTAATAACTTTTATGGTAGAAATAGAAAAAGTTAACTTTGTACTAAAATAAGAACTTCTGTTTATGGTTATTTAAGAGAAAAACAAAATTAAATTAAACAATTAATGTGTTACAAAATAAAATTTAACAATTTGTAAAAGCACCTCGGGTGTTTATAACGCATCTGCAACATGGTGCATACTCAAAATGAGATTATCAATATCTCCTTGTGGGATAAGGTCCCAGGTTCGCCGAAGATGCATAAAAAGTTGATTTTCTGTCACCAGATTTTCGGGAAAATTTCGTAAAGGCCTTCGTTGAAGCACGTAACACTCGTGCTTAATCGGATTTAAAGCAGGCCAGCCCAGTGTCTCAATATTATGTTGCTGCAGTCATTGACTTACTATTCGAGCTGCGTGAGGGCGAGCATTATCATGCATAAGCATAAAGTCTTGGCCCACTTGCAACCGATGTGGTTGGACTACAGGTTTATTTATTTTATTATTTATTTAAACTTAATTGCGTACAAAATACTACAAATGGCGGACTTAATGCCATTAGGCATTCTCTACCAGTCAACCGGAGAGCTGGGTTCAAAATAATTAACAGGGGTGCACAACATGATACTTAAAACAGATAGGAAGAAGTTTATAAATAATTATGATATTTTTAAATAGAAAACCACCGTGAGACTCAGACACATTAACTAAAAATAACGGATAAATCACGTATTTAAGTCGAATTTTTCCTCGATATGTTTCCAACCAATTCGTGGTCCTTAATCATGAGATTCCGGGGCGGTGACTCAACGGAAACTTCGCGCCAAAGCCCTGGCAGCCCGATCACACACATTAAATATGATTTATAGTTTAAACACAATATAAATATAGCACATAATATTATATGGCTAACTGTATACGTATATAACCAACCTATATACACATAAATACATAATATATAATACGTACACATATATATATATAATATACATATTTATATATAGCAATATCAGAGTAATGGGATGTAGATTGAGACTCCAATATGAAATCACGAACTAATTGCTTGAAAGCTAGTTTATTCGGCGCTTTTTGAATATGGGACGGTAGAGCGTTCCAGAGTCGTATTGCCGGAAGAGTAAATGAGTTAGAAAGAAAACGAGTACGGTGAGAAGGAATTAAAAGAGTCAATTTGCTGTCGGAGTGAAGACTGCGATTAAGGGATGCACCCAAATATTGAAATTTACATTTCAAATATCCAGGTGCACATTTATCATTAATGATAGAGTAAAGAGTGGAAAGTATTCTCAAATCACGACTCTGGTGAATCGTAAGCCAATTCAGCTCATTGCGACATGCGGACACGTGATCAAATTTTCGAAGTCCATAAATAAAGCGAATGCAACTATTGAGCAAGCGATCCAATTTGTTGAGAAGTTCCTGGGTGATAAAAACATAACACACATCAGCATAATCAAGGATAGGAAAAATAGTGGCCTGTACTAAGAGGATTTTTGTTGAGATGGGAAGAAAGTGTTTGAATTGGTAGAACGATCTTAAGGTACCAATGATTTTCTGACTAATGCGGTCAATCCGAGGTTTCCAGCTTAAAGTATTAACAATGTGTAGTCCCAGATTCACAACATAAGGTACAAAGTCAATAGGTGTATCATTATAAGAAAGAGTCGCGACAGAGCTCATGTCCAACCTAGTCAAAGCATGAGAACTACCCACGACAATACCTTGGCACTTACTTGGGTTGACACTGATGCCAAACTTACTCGACCAATCAGCGATACGCCGCAGATCTCAGCATTAAGGGCCAGTATCGCATCATCCAGACAGTTAATCTTGGCATGCGCATATATTTACAGATCATCTGCATACAGATGGTGAGAATTGTTGAGGATATGAGAAATTAAATTGATGAAAACGGAGAACAATAGAGGGGAAAGAATTCCACCTTGGGGGACACCTGCCTCAAGGTCTGATCAATTAGACAAGGAGTCTTTAGCACGAACTGCTTGCTTGTGCCCTCGAAGATATGAAGAAAACCAGTCCAGTTCCGGAGGAGAGATTCGCAGATATGCAAGGATAGCAAGAAAGATATCATGGTCAACAGCATTGAATGCGTTAGAAACATCAATGAGGACATTAGTCCTACGGTATTAACCGTTAACCGTGAATCCTCCCTGCCCTCTCAAATGTCCTCTGTAACTTTCAGTAATGCTGTCGTGGTACTGTGACCAGGCCGAAAACCAGACTGGTACTGGTCGAGGATATTATTTCTAAAGAGGTAAGATGATAGTTGGCGATGAACAATCGCTTTAAGAATTTTTGAAAGGAAGGGTAATATAGAAATTGGCCTAATGTGTTCAAGGGTTGTGGGGTTATTAATCTTAGGAAGAGGCAACACTTGTCCCCGGCGCCAGTTGTTAGGGAACGTACCACGTGAGATGGATGAGTTGATAATGTGAGTAATATATTTGGTGTTCCGATTGAAGGTTTAAAACCAATTGCCTAGCCGTAATGTTAGGTTGTCTCTTTGCTGTAACTTGTAAAAATCGGTCTTGTCTTGCTGTAGTCATCCGACTATTCCCTGTTTGCCACTCAACCACATCGCCAATATCTCGGTAGCGAGACCATAATCTTGATATGACGCTTTGACTGGTGCCAATGACATAGCAACATTGCACTGGAACGCGCCGGCTTCTAGCATGCCTACGGCTCTCAACATCTCTTGTTTAGTTAAATGTCGGCGTCCCATAGTATAGAAACAACCACCAGTAATAATACAGTTAATAATATTGTAAAAAAAAAATTCGTTTAAAAACAATTTTATCTTTAAGACACACAGAGGAAAACAAGCTATCGTAACAAAATACTATCGCATCGGTCGTTCTTTTGTTTTAAATTTGAATTTAGAATAAATGTGCCAGGAACAAATTGATGTTTAAATTTTTTCGATATGATCAGTACTTTGAGTTATTCTAATAAACGTGAAATATCCCTAAACAGTGTTGATGTGTGTATAATCAGCATTTAAAATAAAGATCTAAATTTTATTTCTAATACTCATTTGTCTTAGTTTTGAGATAATTTATACAAATTAAACATTTTTTGCATAGCTGAGAACAGATTAAAATATCGGTCGATTTTATTTATTTTATGTCTCAGGGAAAGAGGATCAATCATTAAAAAAGATAACCGTTTAGATTTTTTTGTCTGCTGCTTTTGCAAATTCAAAAATATCATTTAAATACATGCGTCAAATTACTACACAGAACAGTTTGTGTTTGAATACGAGTATAATAATGTTACCATTATTATACATATAACGATTTTCATAAAATTCGCTGAAAGATTTCAAAAATATTTTAAATCACACAAATGTCTCGTTGGCTTAGTCTAAGGCCCGCGGCACTCGCGGCGGCTCACGTTTGCTCCACGCAAGTACATTAATTTGCCCTTCTGCGTGGTTTGTAAAACATGATCTTGCGCTTGTCACGTTCATCTACGGAGCCCACAACGACGATGTCGTCTACCCACTCACTGCAGGACGTCACATCTTTCTGTCGAATATTAGCAGATTGACAAGCATAACAACTATAATTCCGATTGACTGCGCACATTTTATATGATGAACCAATTATTCTTTATCAGAGTGGTACTAGTTTGCGCACAAACTGGTATCCCTGATTTACAAAGCTGTCACAATTTTGGCCACTTATTTTTCAATAAATTGATACTGAAAGAACCACTTTCTCAGCTACAAGAGAGGTTTTCAATATTTGTCCTTTCTAAATTCAATTTGGCAAGGGATAAACCATCGGTGATCAAATTGCAACCTTACCTTCATAATGGGCGTATTAATATTGGCGCAATCAGCAGATGTTGTCCAATACAATAATAAACTCTCTCTTTCATTACATTCCAATATTAATAAGCGTAATTGGGATTAATTAATGAGCGTATAATGTTCTGTGGAAACTTTCATAAAACTACAAAACAAGCAGATTGTGTAACATAACCTAAGGAAACGTTAATCGACCTGAAAACTCAATACGAAACTCGGTAATTGTAGAGGTGAACTTTGATATATCGGTAAATAATAATTGGTATCGACAACTACAAAACAGGCCGGTTGTTGTGCTCTGTCTTATGTCTTTTGTTTACCTCTATTCTACACTTGTGTGGAGTAAAAATACTAGTATTGTATTGTAAAAAGAAAATATTTATTACTTGCATGAAGTGATCAAAATTACAACCCAAGCGTGTTTCGATTTAAAACTATGACGATTAGCGTAAACCTATTATAATATTAAGACCGAAAAATACCTATCATATTTTGTCTGTTCAGATGGGCAGCAGTAGAGAAGGGTTTATACTTAATAACTTCAACTAGTTATTAATAAAAAATACAATGAACGAGTATCTGAATCAAGTTATCTAAAGAGACCAAATTTTTAATTAGATATGAATTATGATATTGGCAGAAAATGTCGGCTTTTTATCTATAAACAGAGACACACGCTTGTCTACAATCTCATATACTGCTGATATACTGCTCAAAACAATTGGAATTAATTTTAATATTTTTTATCAACTTTGATCTTATCTGTGTTTAATCTTAGCTTGTCGTGTTATGCACCGCCTGTGAAATATTTTAAACCCAACTCTCCAGTTGAATGGTAGAGAATTCCTAATGGCATTAAATCCGCCTTTTGTTTTGTGTGCAATAAAATTTAAATAAACAAATTGTATAGTCGTATGTTCGGCCGGTAATAATTCTGTAGGTCACAAAAATCCATATAGGTTATTTCCACAGTAACTGTAAAAAATAGATAAACAATGAAATGATATTTAAGTCATTTTAAAGTTCGTTAAATTGAACCATATTGTTTGCATCACTAATTACAAGTTTCTTACAAGCTACATGTTCACAGTTACGAGTTACACTTATTGACAATCAATATAAGTGAATAAATCTTAAAATCTACATTAAACTAGTTTAAAAAAATGTAAGTTTTTAAATTTTCACGATTGTTACACCTACATCGATTGAAGGAAAGAAAGTGGACCTAGTGAAAATGTTTGTATATTTAGGTTCTATGTTTACATGTGATGGAAGATATGAAAGTGACATTCAAAGGAGAGTGACGCACGGAATCAGGTGAATGGTGCGTCGCATGCCTTCATGAGCAGCCGGAAAGTGTCTAAAAAGGCACGACTGGCTGTGCATGAGGAGGTGCTGGTTCCTACACTTATATATGGTAGTGAATGTTGGGTTTGGCAGAAGAAGCACGAAAGTAGAATTAATGCAGTAGAAATAAGAGCTTTGAGAAGTGTGGCTGGAGTGGCTCTGATGGATAAAATACGGAATAATGTGTTATGGGAAATGGAAGGAGATGTAGCGACAAAGATAGAAAAAGGGACGCTTAGATTGTTCGGACATGTGGAGATAATGAATGAAAGAAGATCGACGAAACATATTATAAGGCAGGTGTGAGCGGGCAAGTTGGTAAGGGCCGACCAAGCCGAATTTACCATAACCAAATTGAGGCTATTCTAAAGAAGGGTCAGGTCAAAAGTACCCTTAACCGACGAACGTGTATGTAAGCACTGACGCGTGTCAATGAGACGAAAGATGTGTATCAGGACCGTAGCAAGTGGAAGACCGCTTTTTCTACCTGAGTGAATAAATTAGCAAATATATTTATTATTATATATTATAATTTACATACCAAAAATAGGATTTCTCATCAAAATACCTACAGATTTCGTGTCGAAATATAATATTGGCGCTTCGCCGGCCGTTGCCGTAACATGCTCCCTTCGCTCGCTCTGACGCATCTGTCTTTACCACTATGTTTTGGACCTTAGTTTGTCTTCAGATTTCAGAGTAATGCGATCTGTAAGTTTGATACCGAACATGACTCGCTCCATGGCTGTTTGTGCAACTCTTATTCTGTACCGAACCTTATGTGGGAGCATCCACGTATTCTCAACCTATCCTAAATTCTAGACAAGCCGAAATGATTGCTTGCTTGATTAGGCTTGCCTAGACTTGCGGTAACGTTATCGATGTAACAATTTTAATAAATAATGTCACACCAACGGGATGCCTGTCTCCGAGGCGTAGTCGGACCAATGACTACCAATAAATAATTCACCATTTCGCTTCTCATCCGGTACATAAGCAATTTGGAATGGAGGTAGGATAAGCCAATAAAGGTATAGATAGACGTTTATTGCACCCCTCAATCTTATAAGAATACACCTGATGTATCTATATATAGGTACAACACACGCAGACATATTTAGCGGGGCACTAGCAAAATAACGTGCTTTTTCAAATATCTTGCAAGTTATTTTACTTTTTTTATTTAGGTCTAATTTGAAAATTGAGTATTAGTTTACTGTCATTTTATTCATTAATTTATTTTAATCTCCTACAAATACATATTTGCCGTGCAATTTGAGATTGATTTTCTTTCAATTCTTTTTTTTATTTATTAACCTTTGATTTTGGCCAATGTTAAACTGTTGCAATTTTAAATTGATAACCAAATGAATTGACATCAAATAATGCTTTGTTTCCTCAAAAGTCTAGTCGGTTATCTTTTTATTTTACATCTAATTTTAAAATGAAACATTAACTGAATGTCATTTTTATAATTAATTTGTTTTCATTTCTTACTTACACAAAATTGTCGAGTGGTTATAAGTTGATTTTGTGTTCTTGTAATTTTCGTAATCATTACTTGAAATGTTATTTTTCTGTTAAAATTTTTATTTAATCTATGCCACACTATTAGAATTTTCAACGGTTTTTGCTTTGTCATAAAATCTAAAAAATGCACTTTCTTCAATTTCGATTTTTTCAATAAACGTTGAGATAATATATATAGCGAACAGCTTAGGAGTGACATTCCCTGAACGGTAATACTTAGGCATTTTCAAGGCGAGAGTGAATAGGCATTATTTAGGTGTACACGCTCCATCGTCGACCTCATCGTCACTTTCCATTAAGTGCGATGGAGATGTGTACTTGTATTTTAATTACTTTTGTTTTATTGTTATTTATTTAAATATAAACGTTACTGTTATATATTCCCACTTTTTTCCGCTAAATGTGCCGGTATATGTAATAATGTTACTTATACGTAAGTGAAATAAGCAACAAATAGTTACGAATATAATAAACGAGGCAATTTGCTGTTATACACCTGAGACGTTATGTCAAGCATACCATTGTTGGTGTATCTTTTGGTACAAGTTTGGAATCTTTAAGAAGTCTAATAAAATTTTATCTCGAAGTAAAGACTTAGTTTACATTTCGAGTTTTTTAATTTGTTTTCTACACAACCCGTACGTGCTACATTGGAAGGAATTGAGGAGGTCTCGGTTTTCTAATCTCGGTAGGACCAATTTTGGAAATTGGTCTGGGTGTTCTGAGAAAAGCCATAGAATGAATTCCGTTGCTCTCGTACTCATAGTACAGGTATTCTACTAGTTTTAGACCAGGCATTTGGTTTTTGTCCGCCACTTTAAAAAAATATTAGAAAATACTGCAGATTTTACAGAAGTTTCCGAATATTGAAAACTAAAAATCCAAGGGAAAATATTGAACAGAATACTTACTAAACTGCCTCTGTGGCCGAACGGTTACCATACCAGACTACCATTCATAGGTACCAGGTACGATTCCCGGGCCGGGACAAATATTTGTATGGCCTACATTTATTTCTCTCGTGAGTTTGGGTGTAATTTGTGGTTATCTATATTTGCGTCCGTGACACGCGCGACACAGGGTGTCTCTAGTGCGGGACTATGTTGATTGTGTGCGTTATTATTGTTATAAAAATTCTACAAACTAAATTATTCGATAATTTTTATGCCTAAACTTATGTACTAACTTAACTTATTATGTACTTAACCTTTTTGTATATTGCAATTTTCCATCTGGGGCAGCCGACTACGGCGATCCCGACTTTGTCATTTAGGTCGACCTCTTTTGTCATGTCACTGATGCCAACAAAACTTTCCTCTGATCCTAGATTAAAGCGACCTCTTGAAACAACCGTGAACATAATACACAAATACCCATCTGTATGTATCCACCTTGAGTCGCTTGGTTTAGACTATAGGTTCCCAAACTCGCAAAAAAACGGCAAGGTAAAACAATTTCAACGCCCGCCGCAACAAAAAATAGTTGAAAACACGTATTTGTATGTGTAGTTTATATAGATAATCCAGTTTTTATTTTTCAAATGCGGTAGCATTCGCTGGACAGCATCAACGCCCCTAATAAAAGTATGGTTTAGACATATATCCAAACTCAAATTTGGATGCTACGTAGCTTCCGAGTGCTGGTAAAAACTGTTGTCACAAAAAAAATTACATCCTTTTAGGGCTCAAGCTACCAGTTGTAAAATTTTTATTAAGAACAAGTTGGCTTATGCTACAGTTGCCTTTGTCTTCTTTGGACTCGATGAGGCGAAAAGAGAGAGATTTATTGCACCGTAGGTAAAACCTGCACTATGGAATTCACTACCCACATCTGTGTTCTGTGTCCCAATAACTATAATTTGAAGCTATTCAAGCTCTATTTTACCCTTAGTTTAGTAACAGTAAAGCTTCTTGTGAAAGAGGTCATCCAGGGAAGTACTGCCACCTTACCTAATTCTGCCGCCAAGCAAGAATGTAATCATAACTGCGTTTCGGTTTGGTAGAGTAAGGGTGTTGGTGAAATTACAGGTACATGGGACTTGTCAACTTACGTCTCTGGGTGACGGGCACAGTGGCTGTGCCCCTATGGTCTTTACGATTTAAAGCTCTGAGTGGCACTGCCACTGTTATGGATAAGAGTGTCGCTTACCACTAGACGCATTATTTGTTAGTTCCGTCACTTGGTATTGTAAAGAAAAAGCCGAGAATGATCAGAAATTTTTTAGACAAAGGCGTACGTAGAGAACGTTTAGCATCGTATGACAAAGGCGTACGCCGGTCACATTGTCGCTTAGCCAAAGAACGCTTAGCATCGGATGAGATTACTGGTACATTTAAATAAAATTTTTTACGAAAATTAGATATCAGGGAAACTCCTACCTTCTAACTAAAAGATTACCCATACATAGTACGTAATTTCATAAATCGTTGATATTACACACGTCGTCTAATCGTAGTAAGATAATGTCATAGAAATAATTGTTTACACCTATCAAAACTTAAACGCCTATGAGAGACGTATGAATTAATGTCGAGTATTTTTCGAAAACGATAAAATTTTACCTAAATCGGTTTCCTACCGTACCGAACACGCAACGCGTAATCCGTTCAACGACTAAAAATGTTTTGTGCTTGGATAATATATAGAGGAGTTTCTTTGAAGGGAATGGTATTTTTGTTTTTTTTTTAATTTAACTTAGAAATGAATGATGAAGGCAGTCATATGCTGCCCCAGTCATTCGAACCTTTGACCTCTCAATTGAAAAGCGACCGTTCTTCGACTGGGCTACCACGGCAATACTCATAAGAGCGATGCCACACGGTTCGTTGCGTCGCGGCGGCGTTGCGTCGCCTGAGTGATGGCACTGTGTTGTACTACCTATGAATTAGAACACTTCATTTGACGTTTGTCACAGGGACGAGTAAAATCGATTGATTTTTAGTGCATTTGATTTTTGGAACTGAAAATTTCTCTTATAGTTTTATTTTTCTGATGTATTTTGGATATTGAAGGCAAAAAACGCCCAACTATAATTCTAATGCAATTTTAATAGAGATTTATCATTAATTTATAGGTTTCAAAAAGTAATAATATTGACATGTCAGTTCATCACCTATGATTAAAATTCATACTTTAAGAATGAATATATGCACCATAGATACTTTGTTCATTAAATTATCGAAAACTTTTTATCGATATACTTCATCTCTAGCAAATGCAGTGTAATGAAGTAACCTTCACACGATGTCGTTCGTCCTGTCGCTAGGTATTATAAAAGAAAAAAAATTGTATACATGCCATACGGTGCGCTGAAATGGCGTGCGGTACTCTCGACCTCCGTCCGACATCAGTCCGTAACAATTACTGACAAATAAGCAATACTTGCTAAATGAAAAAACGCGTGATGCGAATGAAGCTTCATACTGGACACTTGTCTTTTAATTTTGTCGAATATTACTTATTTCACAGTAATTGTTTCGGACGGATGTCGGACGGAGATCGAGAGTAGACCCCCAGGAGACGATGCGTAAGTTAGCGGCATTATGTTGCGAAACCACATTGCCCATGTGGCAATCGGTGCGTTAAAATCATAGCGATGCGATGACGCAACGCACCGGCAGCGCCCGTGTGGCATCGCTCTTAAACGGCCATATTAATATTACTTCAAAGCTTTGCTATGCCTATATATTTTATTTGAAAATAATGTAACGTGCGAATATAGTTTATTTATTCTAGAACAATATTGCCTCTAAAAATAACATTTAAAGGCACAATTGAACAAAGTAAAGTGTTTTGTGCCAGATTACATTGTACGCTTGTGTGGGCAGACCAAATGACATCGTTACATGCGGAATTTACCAACCCCTTTATGAATATATTACCGGAGATCAGAAACATTCTACGTTGTTGGTCTTTTAATTATTAATTATTATGAATAGATCTTTCCATCGCGTCGAAAAAGCTGAACAAAATATTTTGTTTCAACAAAATACAGCGTATAGAGGGTTTTTGTTCTCACCGCTTGTTTCGTGATAAAAAAATAACGTCATGTAATATAATTCTAAATGAAAATTAACATCTCATGACATCACATTATTTGTAGATTATTGAACTTATAAATTATTATATATTTTGAACTTATTATAATAAAATTTTAATTAATAGCAGGATATTCGCCGCTGTTACTTCGAGTTTAATGTAATTTAACAACATTGATCTATTTTCACTTGGTATAATGATATTTGATACTATTTCAAATTTTATAATCACTCATAGGATATAATTAATAACTGGTATGACAACAAAAGGTTGAAAATAATAAAAGCCATAACGTGTCAACCAAATGATCATAGTGAAACTGGCACCTAAAGATGTTTTCGTTTAGGAAATGAAACTATTTTTCCATAAATCGCGTATATTTGTTTTTTCAAACGTACACACTCATAGCCCCGTACCAGAGAAACCCTGTATCGCGGATACCATGGACACACATAGACAACCACAAATTACACCCAAAATCACGCGAGGAACAAATGTAAACCATACAAATACTTCTACCGGCCCGGGAATCGAACCCGGAACCTCTGCATGTTAGTAACCGTCTCGCGCTGTGCAACGCAAGTGCACCGCGCATTTCCGTACACATTGCACAGCGGGCGTGCTCGTGCTTACACGGCCCGTGGTTGCACAGGACACGTCGCGCGAGCTCGCGCCAACAAGTAGTGGGAAGAGTACCCGCCCGTGCCAGCACGGGCTCACAATGAAAGAGCCTTTGGCGCGAACTCGCGCGTACAAATCGCGCGGCATGGCCAGTGATATCACAGAGCATAGCCGCCTATACAAGTCGCACTGCTACGTTTATATGGACGTACCAAAGTTGTCTTATATACAATGCCTAAACGAAGTTGTTTAGATCAGCTAAGGGGAAAAGTTAATGTCATATCTTGTTAGGAACTTAAACTTAGTAAACATAGACAGTTAGCGATTACTTCTCAACTGTTATTTTGTTGTCACTGTTTCCTCTACGTTTTGTTAGAGTCTTGTTATCTAAGGTGAGAGACCTGGCATCCTATATTATAAGCTTACGCTTAGTTTAGGTTTCAGTCTCTTATAAGCATAATGTAGAACGAAAAAAAAAATTATTACATGCTTCTAATTTTGTGCACGTATAACAGTTATGTTTGTGGAGAAAATAAACGTATATTATTATATAAACGTATATATTACTTCGCGACAAAAGCTAAGAAGAAGCATTGAAGTTATTGCCTGGGTGTGATCAAAGCCTAATTTCGTTGCAACAAATTCTCAATTAGGATGTGAACCTATCGCTTAGGTTCACGTATATAAATATGAAGTCTTAAAACCGCTTTGTCATCTTCTTATTAAGAAAGCGTCTTTATTCTTTTATTTTTTACTACACAGCAATATCAGTAAAAACTTTGACATCACAATGAAACTTCATAACCGGTCTCTGGAATACTACGACTAATGAAAACTCTACAACTTTCATTTCTCTAGTTTTCCTTTCGATATCGTTCAAAATTTAAGCGTCGCAATTAAATGCAATACAATATAGTCTATCTTTTTGTAATTAACAAACGTAAAAAATTATTCAACATTAATGAAAGTACCCACCGTAAAGTAACCAAAAGGACACTGTTGATAAATCGAGAGGCCTGATGATGCAATCCCTCTAGAGGCATGTTCTTCTTCTTGTCGAGTCAATAACAAAATCGTGAGCATTACTGCGATCTGGTTTTGAAGGGTATAGGTGCTGGTAAAATAACAAGTGCTTGTTGACTTGTCTCTGGGTGACGGGCGCAGGGGCAGTGCCCCTCAAATATTTGTGATTTAAAGCTCTAAACGGCACTGCAAATGTTTTAGACACGCGCGACGCTTACCACCATCATAAAAAAATGAACAATTTTTCCCACCAATATAGATATTAAAACTTTCCTTGTTAGTCGCTAAATGATTAATCACTAATAACGCCGCTAATTACCAATAATAATTATTAATTGGCCGCTAGCCAGTCAACCCATGACCATGGAGCGTGTAATCGAAATATCGGGAAAGTAAAAAGAAACCATACTGTAAGAGACCCAGAAGAAACTTGTCAGTATCATTTTCTCTACCTTCACCAACTTTCTCAAATATCAAATAGAAATTTATTTGTTTCAGACAAAATTACTGTCCATTTGTGTAATTTTTGAAGTCCCACCAGGATCTAGAACGAAAAGAAAAATACAATCCCCAAATTAATTGACAGGGCGTTAATTGTCTTCTGCGGACAGTTGATCCACAAATTACACATATAAATGGTTTGGCAGAATGCTTTGAAAAGTATCTCTTTAACAAATACTGTACACCGTACAAATCTGCGTGTCAAATATCAAACGTATCTTTTTCAAAAATACAACTTTGTGTGTAAATATTTTAATTACGAAAAGACTATGAAAACCTCTTGTAAGGAATCGTAATGCCTCTTAACACGCAATAACCGGAATAAGAACTGAAATCACCATCGGCACAAAGTCCCGAAACGTGAAAAATCCTTTTAATTAAACTCAATTACGAAAGGTGACTGAAATAAACCTTTCTTTTACAGACTCAAAAACAAGGCGAAATTGGAATCGGACGAGAATCGCCGCACAAAACGGGACGACATCGGTAAGTTGGTTTTATGAAATGCCTTTTTCACAAATTACTTTTTTAAATTTTACATTTGCACTGTATTAAGGGCGCGATGCAATTAGCCTTCATTTTGTCTTTGACAGTATGTATAGTGTTGGCGAATTACATGTGTGTGTGTTGGGAATACCTTTGTGTGAGAAGTGTTTACTGAAAATACTGAAGTAGGTATGTCAGTATTTTCAGTACTATTTAATACTAAATACTTTGGACGACAGTCGCCTAACGGTTAACACTAATGGCGCTGGATGCGGAGAGTCTGGGTTCGACTCCCGGTAAAATAAATTTAGAAATTAAATTTTCTAAACTGGTTCTGTTCTAGGTGTACTGGGAAGTGCCCCAGAGTGAATTCCATTGCTATAATACTTACCGTATATGGAATTCTCTGGTTTCAGACAAGTATTGTAATATTATAATCGCTTAAATAAGTATATTTTTACAATATTTCATTTTAAACCGGATTGACTGAAAAGAAATTTTAAAACTAGAAAGTATAGACACGAAATTCTTATTTGGATAATAATTATGCACGACAGCACTTTCTTTCTTGTACTATTTTTATTATATTGTCCATGTTTCTTTTTCTTTATTGTTTATTCAAATATTGCAGTTCGCTGTTAAAAAAAGTCCTTAGCAAGAATGTGTAGTCTTTTTTCTCCAGAAGACAAAAATATACAGTCCTCAGCAAGAATAATAATGATAAACTAAAAGTCAAGCTTCAGTTTTGATCCAAAAATAAATATTAATTTACTATTGGCACGAGTCTCTTTAACCGCAAGACTAATAATGTCCAAGTCAAACGAACCTTGATCCTATTTTGAACACAAACTGATCAAACTAATAAATTGAGAAACTAATATCTGAGGTCGACCCGTGTGTCACTTCCATTAAATCATATAGTTTTAGTAGCTGTAGAACCCTTGTGAAAGAGTTCATCCAGGGTAATACTGCAACCTTACCTATTTCTGCCGCCAAGCAGTAGTAATGTCAGCATTACTGTGCTCCGGTTTTGAAGGGTAAGGGTGCTGGTGAAATGGGGCTTGTCAACTTATGTCTCAGGGTGACGGGCGAGAGTGATAGTGTCCCTCACATCTTTGCAATTTAAAGCTCTGAATAGCACTGTAACTGTTATGAACAGGCGTGTCGCGCTTATCATCAAGCACACGACTTGTTCGTCCCGTCATTTGATGCTATAAAGAAAGTTTCAAAATAACACAGGCACTTGTGCACTTAAGGCAAAACATGCAAAAATAGACCAGCAAAGGACCAAGTTTGGCCTGAATTCCACGAAGGCTCCAACGTGATCAAGTGTCACAGTATTCAGAGGGCAACAAACGCACAATTTGTAATATATTTTAGGAATCTGAGGAGGTTATTTACGTAGGCGTAAATCATGTGATAACGGTATTGAATAATGTACCTTGCGGAAGCTCTGCCTGATACTTACTTTGATATTTTTGTTGTTTAAGCTTATTTGTACATCATTTTATGGAGCTATAGTTTCGGTCTACCAAAAACGCTTACGACTTGCGTGCAAAAACTACTATATAACAACGCATTCATGTTGTTGATTTAGGTATAATAACACCACTGCAGCATTGTAGGGCCCAAATTCTGGTAATTTTGTTGGAACCACTGGTCATTGTATTATGACCAGTGGTGTTATTCTCTATATAATTGTGGAGATATCCGGTAGAGATTATTTTTGCAATCATGATAATATTTGTTAATCTGTTAAAATCTAGCTGCTATGGCAGTTGAATCTCAATAGAATGTTCGTAGAATGGCACTGATGATACGTGAGGCGCACTATAAGTTTCCGGAATGAATAAGAAAAAAATACTATAAATGGTCAGAAATGAATTTATTGTTTCTCAAAATATTGTCCGTTCGCGTTATTGCACTTTTTCATACGAATTAACCAATTCTGAAAACATTGATGCTACTCCTCCGTGACAATCTCTGAAACATATTTTTCATACTCTTTGACAGCCTCTTCAGGTGGTGAAAATCGTTGACCGCGTAAGTGATTCTTAATTTTTGGAAATAAATAAAATTCGCAAGGTGCCAGCTCGGGACTGTACGCGGGATGGCTCATAAGATCAACGTTGTTCAACTTCAAAAATTAATTTATCTGTCTAACCGTGTGAGAACTGGCATTATCGTGGTGCAAGATGATACGGCGTTTACGGTTATTTTTACAGAGTTTGTCAATAACTTCCGACAAACAAACGGTCGTGTAACAATTACTATTCACGGTACAACGATTCTCCAAAGCAACAGTAGCCACGTGTCCAGTTTTAGTAAAAAAAAGAAGCAATCATCCGCTTGAGGTATTTTGCACGCGCGCCACTTTGATTGGATGCGGCTCATCTCGAAAGACCCATACGCTCGATTGCTGCTTTGTTTTGGGATCGTAACTATAAATCCATGTTTCGTCACCTGTTACTATGTCCTATACCAAATTTGACGCCCCTTCGTCGGATCTGATAAGCATGGCATTGCACCAAGTGACGCGAACCGTTTTTTGAGCCTCAGTCAAATTGTGTGGGATCCACCGAGAGCACAGCTTTTTCACACCCAAATGTTTGTATAGTATTGATTGTATTTGACTAATGCCTATGCCCAAAGATGCCCGAATTGCATGGTATGTCATATATTGCCTGTCTATTATGATCTTACGGCGCACAGCATATATGTTTTTGTTGTTCACAGCAGTGGACGGGCGACCATCACGAAATTCGTCACTGAGATTCACACGACCTGATTTTAATTCTGCAAACCAGATATAAATAGTCTCTTGCATGGTGCTTCATTGCCAAAAGCAGTTTGAAGCCGAGTGAAGCTCCGCTGAGCTGTTAAGTTACACTTAAAGTTATAGAAAATCATACTACGAAAATTATCACGAGTTAAATCCATGGTGATGTAGACAACCAATTTCTAAAACAACGCCACAATGTAAAAACAAGTGACAGTTAGATGAAACAAACTGTATTATACAGCCAAAGATTTTAATTTTCAAATGTCGTAATTACTTTTTAAATATTGTTTACATAAGTGACCAGTTCCGGAAACTTATAGTGCGCCCTATGTAGCATCTAGATAACACTCGTGAACCGGTTCGCTTGTCTTTTGTTATGACACCTAAATAATATAAGTACGTAAATAGTATAAGTAAGTCACCTAAATAAGATAAATGAATAAGTACTAATATAGCAGCTTAGCCTTACTAACAAATTTTGGATGAATGTATTATTGTTATGAGTAGAATATAACCGTCTGTATAACGAGGAGTCCTTAGAGAAAGTTTTCCAACTGATGCCACGGTCATGTTTCTACCATAGCACCTCCCGCAAGAAGTAGAGCCTATCCCCATATCCTTAATGTCTGACATTGTAAGACCACGCGAGCATAGTGTGCGTTGCTTACTCGAACACGTAAAATGGGGAATGGTGTCCGTCCTAAAGTATTTCCTCTGCTATGACATACTGTTCTTCAAAGGCTAGCAAAACAAAGGCGACTTCTCTGATGTTATGTTTTATGATACCGAGTGACGGGTTGAGCAAGTCGCTGATATAAGCGACACGCCTATCCATAACAGTTGCAATACCGCTTAAAGCTTCAAATCTCAAACATCTGAAGGGCACTACCACTACGTCCATCACCCAGAGACATAAGTTGACAAGTCCCATGTGCCTGTAATTTCAAAACCGGATCGCAGTAATGCCTACATTACTGCTTGGCAAGGGAAGTAGGTAAGATGATAGTACTTCTCTGGAGGAATTCTTTCACAAGGAGCTCAACTGCAACCAAAACCTGCAAGATATGGAATTCTGAAGTATTATTTCTTTTGGTGTTGTTCCAAAAGCGAGTCAACTGGACTCTCAAAGTCTGGCAAAGCATAAGCAGCTCCTCTGATGTTGCACATGTCCAGGGATGACGATAACCACCTCACATCAAGTTGCCTCGTCCGCTTCGCCTCCTACTTGACATTAAAACTAAATATAAAAATTTTCAATTCAAAACATTATTATACCACTCATCATCATCATTATCATATCAGCCGGAAGACGTCCACTGCTGAACATATGCCTCCCCTAAAGATTGCCAGAGTAGCGGTTCGGACGCGACGTGGATCCATCGGTTACCCGCCGCCCATACCAGATCATTCGTCCATCTAGTAGGGGACCGTCCCACCCTAGACCAAACCGTAGAAACTATACTAGAAATCATCAAATTGATTAACCACTACCATTGATGTAAAAGGCAAAATTTGTACTGCAATAAAATATGGTTGTTTGACAATGCAAACAGTAAACTATTCTGCAGTACATTATTACAGTAGACGGAAAGTCAGCGAAGCCTTGTACTATACGAGGACGGCAATTCCAATTCCCACTGAGGCATATATATTAAGTGCTTTTTACAAACAATGAGAGGAATGAATAAAATACTAAAGAAGGAAGAAGTATTTTTCTTTGCTCTTAGTCGGCAACAAGTTTTGCAAGGCTAATATTTTTCTTCTTAATTAGGTGGAGTATGTCGCTCTGGCTTTGCCCCCTTGTTACTAAAACAATTTTTGCATTTCGGTAATTTTCGAAATATAGGCTTTTTTGGAGTTTTTTTTTGCTTTTAAAATATGTAAAATATAAATAATGCTGGTCCGAGTACGTTACTTACGATGAAGAAGGCAGTCTGAATTCATTTTCGCAATTAATAATACAAATAGAACACTAATAAAAAACTTAGTATATTCTCCCGCGTTTTTCTTTTTTAAAAAGCAAATTGCATTGTCATATTTGAGCAGCATAATTAAAGACAAAAATAGTAATACCAGAGAAAATTATATTTCGCAATTACGGACTGATGCTAGTGAGCAATTGAATCTATGACTTCTATAGTCTGTTTATACAATTCATTGTTAGTTGATAAATTTAGAAGTTTAGAAAAGCGGATAGAAATTGATTTTCATCTTTACTTTCCTGGCGTAGGCCGATAAAGAGTTCAACAAAGAGTGCGTGTTCTTTTTTAGAAAATAGTGAAAATATTGAACACGTCATTTTCTTTTGAACAAAGAACAAAAAAATTTTGACAAAGACCAAAAAAAATGTTTTTTGTAGTTACACTTTTTGACACGAATTAATTTTTAGTTTATGTACAAACAACGGCACGTCAGACCAGACATTTTTGTTCGAAAATCGCCTACAGTGCAACGGAACAAGATACGTCAATGTGTAGCTTGACGTGCTGGCGTATGTACATTGCATTTTCGAATTCTTTGTTATTTATTACCTTTCTAAACTGATAGCTCTATAACTAATGCTTTATAAATAAATAACATGTACATGAACAAGTACAAAGAACATACATAGAGCCAAATTTTTTACACACTACAAAATTTAAAAAAAATCTTCCCGGCCTAATCCGCGAAACCCTTTTGATTATCTATTTGTTACCGTTGCTACGTTAAACTTTTAAATATATTACTATTAATGGGCCTGGAGATTGATAAACAATAATCTTTTTCTTTCACCTATTAACTTACCATATCACATGTATTTATTACATGTAACATATTCCTTTCAAAACTTACTTTTTCTTTTATATACAACTTTTCCTTTCTCAAATCTTTTATTATGTCCTCGCATTGTTTGAGAAAAGCATTATATACATATACGGTACGGGGATTGCCTGACTCGTATAATACACGCTCGGCGCTCGGCCTTGTATTTCACACATGTCCGGTCCGATCCGGTCGATACCTTACTTTCCGGTAATAATATACTATAATTGAAGACATTTACTTTCCAATGCGTATCTATCTACCAGTTCAGAAAGCTATGTTATGTTGGAAAGCTAACATTTATTTTTAGAATTTCAACTGTTTTCCTTTCAAATACTGCTCTTTTTGCGATAGCAACCAACCCTTTTAAGGCTCTACAATCAATTACCTAACACTCTGTACAATTGGCTTAATCCCGGGCTCAATTCCCGGTTGGATGAATTTGAAGGCGAACTTTTCTAAATTGGTTTTAGTTCCGGGCATTGCCTCGGAATTTACTACTTGATACACATATTACTCGAAATTCCCTAATTTAAGACTAAGCGACTGGTGTGGTGTCTGCAGGTTTCGTCATAAGAAAAACATCAAGAGAATCATTGTAAAACAAATTTAATAAGTAAATAAGGAATGCTTCTGCAGAAGCAAACAACCAATTGTACACATTATAGGATTCGTTTTGAAGATCATTTTTCTTTGGGGATAAATCTACTCAGGTTGTTGTATTCTTTTGGTATTTTTTTTATATAAATAAATTGGTAGACAAAATTAAGAATTGTTTTCTTCAAATCAGAACCTTTGCATACATAATTTATAAGGAAACAAGTGAACGCCCCATATTTATAATTTGCTAAATTAATTTTTATTTTTGTCATCGTATTCGAAAAGAATTTAAAAACGAGAAAAATTTCTTTCTAATATTTTTTATTAATTGTACAATATTACGATTGCAAATATAATGTCAATGTGTAATGACTTCATTATGGAATAATTTTGAAAGTATTAAACAATTTAAATTAAATTAAACTGTTAATAACTTTGAATTTCAGTAGCAATAGACTTCTTTGTGAAAGAGTTTGTCCAGGAAAGTACTGCCACCTATTTCTGCTGCCAAGCAGTAATGTCAGCATTACTGTGTTCCGATTTTGAAGGGTAAGGGTCCTGGTGAAATTACAGGCACATCGGACTTTTCAAAAGAAGATCTGAGGGGCACTGTCACTACGCCCATCACCGCGACTTGTCAACTTATGTCTAAGGTCTAAGTTGACAAGTCGCATGTGTCTGTAATTTCACTAGCACTCTTACTTTTCAAAACCGGAACGCAGTAATGCTCACAATACGGCTTGGCGGCAGAAATAGGTAAGATGGCAGGCAATACTTCCCTGGACGAACTCTTTCACAAGGAGCTCTACGGCTACTATAATTTTATTCGTATTTTTTTATTGTAACCTATAGTGTGTTTAGGACTCTATTTACGCAATACCCTCACGCCCAGAGCGCTTACAGCCTCATTCTTACAGCATTTTTCTTTCACAGAGACTGCGGAGCTGCCCCCGCCGCGGGCCGCCGTTGAGAAGCCCTTTTTATTATCCGATGGCAGGTGAGAACCGTTTTATAATTGGTCCACCCTTTGTCTTCCCTTTGTGTCTCGATGAATATCGTCTCAATGGATTTTCGGGTACGGAAAATCGGTCGGTAGCGATAAAAGCGAAAGGACCTTGTGATGGGCGTATTGTGACCGAGTGGCGAAAGGCAGATTTTGAATTGGAGAAAGCAAAATATACCTACTCAAAATTCTCTTTTTGACATGTTTGTCATTATTAACGTTAGACACATCAGGTAGCGTTATTTTAATAAGATTTATGCTCAGGCCACACAGAGGCGGCCGCGGAAGCGTTCCGCGCCCGGGCTAACGTTTCAGTGTGGCAGGGTTCATATGAGCTAGTACATTACAAAAATTCCCGCGCCCAGAACGCTACCGCGGCCGCCTCTGTGTGACCAGAGCATCACAATATTTCAAGTTCTCAAACTTTTTGTCTCCTATGGTATACCTACTATTATTTCGTATGAGTTTTATAATAGGGATTTTTTTACAAATTCGTCAACTTCAGATATAGTTTTGACAACTGTACACAGTTCGATAAATTTAATGTGGTGAGAACTTTAAAAAACATACATATTAATTTAACCGAATATCTTGTTTGTTGTGAAACATTTACTTTATAGGCATTGACCTATTTAAAGGTGATATGTGTCTATTATAAAAAAGTATTACATATCTATGTACAAACGTAGGTACTATCTGATAATTTGGATTATTCCATTCTTCTTCTTATCTTGTCGCTGGAATAGTATACCTAATGCTTGCCACCGTGGTGAAAGGATTGTCGTATGGGAAGCACCCAGGGGTGTACTAAAGGGTGCACCCTGTCGAAATGATTCCATTTATGGAAAGCCATAATTTTGGTCACGGCCTACCTAAATAGGTCCCACTCCATTTGACTCCTCGTAGGTTGTAGTTGAACCCTGGGGGTCGATATAATAGACCACTTTGGAAATCATCTTTTTTTATTTATGTCGATTATTATAATAACTTGGCATGAAAAATATAATGCCTCTCTATCATCTATTGAGGTTTTTTTTATTTTAGGTAACATCTACATGATCCTAAGTAATAAACGTTTGAAAGTTTATTTTACTGATATTTATTTATTTTAACTAATTTGGGTAATTTTCAGGTTCCTTTGTGTCTAATTTCGGTGGATATCTTTATTATTTTAGTATTCGAGTATGTTATCATGAAATATTAACTAATATTTCAAGATACTACTCTCGAAAATTAAATAATAGTTCATGATAATATTCTAGAACGTTTAAATAATAAAATTGCTATCGAAATCAGGTAAAGAAAACTAATCTGAAAATCACCCATTTGACTTTATTCTAATAATCTCGGCAGCGCTTAATATCACATGCAATCTCTTCAGTAAACAACGTTTAGCACTTGTTTACATATGTAAACTAAGGTACATCGAAGTTTGTAAACAAAGCACATTCTAGAGCTAGAATCAATCAAATTTGCATTTCATAAAATGTAAACAGTAAATACCTACCAGTGAAAGGTGCACCGAAGCGTACAGGACAATTGCAAATTCTTCACGGAAAACACTGACTTTAATCCAGTAAATAAATTATAAAAATGACAGTCGACTATTTTTTTTTTTAAATTAGACTTATAAAAAATAGAAGACTATCTATAAAATAACATTTATTCAGTATTTAGCCGTGGTGCAACAAGGCAACAACTGCCAAATGATAACTTTTCAGGAGAGTGTTTCAAAGATTCTAACTGCCTCAGTGTCCGACCTATTACCATGCCGGACAGCAACGCAGAGGTCCCAGGTTCGATTCCCAGGCCGGGAGAAATGTTTGTATGACCTATATTTATTTCTCTCATGAGTTTGGGTGTAATTTGTGGTTGTCTATGTGTGTGTCCATGGCACCCGCGGCTCAGGGTTTCCCTAGTGTGAGTATTATTGTTATTATAAAAATTCTACAAACGAAATTATTCGACAACTTTTTATGCTTAAATAAAAAAGTTATAAAATGTGTTGTCCTTATTATTTTTATGACTTTCATGTCATGAAA
>NW_020653945.1:5307430-5308922 GCF_003589595.1 Hyposmocoma kahamanoa
TATATATATATATATATATATATATATATATATATATATATATTGAAGCCATATGGTTATAACAATATACCAAGGGTACGAAATTAACCAAACAGTATATCTACTAATTTTGCTTAGTATAGAAGTAATAATATATCGATACTACCAAACTGAAGACATTTTTTTGTAATACGAGTGTAGGTTATTAACATCTCACGAGTGTTTAAAAACCTAATTAAGTACAGTTACATACACAACTTTATCTGCACACATATTTTAAGCTCTCTGTGATGTGTTCAGGAACCGCATGTTACGACTGGCGAAATGGCGGCAAATGAAAACTTTTCTCACGCATGTCACACAACCGTAGTTTTTATTTTTAATTCATAAACAAAAACAGAATCGGCCACAGCTATCATATCGTTCTATATCAAGTAACGTGTGAAATTGTCAAAAATTGTTTGCCATTAACATTTCATTTCGAATAAAACTTCATCTCGACTGATATTAGAATTGAGGTCAAATCAAATTGTTTTGTTTTTCAGGTATGTTCGAAATTTGAATATAATAATAACATCGAGTTCGTTGTTACTATGAAACAATAATATTTTCACAGATAAGAAATTTATTCTAACAAAACAATTTACCTTTATGCTAGAGGTAATGTGCGGTTTTTGAACACTTTATAGAGAGTTTATGATATGTGTGTAGATAAAGTATATTATTATAAAATATGACGAGTAATTTCAAAAAATAATTGAATATCATGGTACTCAAACGTGACATTCAATAAAAAATTTAAAAAAATTACAATTATTAAAGCGACATCTCGAGGCAGTCGCTGGCTGAGATTTATTCATAAATAAATTTCTCACATATGGCGCTAAGGTCCGCTAGTTTGTTCCTCGGCTTATTTAGCATAGCGTCTGGCACGGTTTCTGGAAGACGTTGAATCAAATCCAGCCATTCGGCTGAATTTTTGCGGCGAAGGAATTTTTGTCTAAGTGTCGATCTTTGTATTAAAAATGATAATGATAATATTGTTCATTTCCAGTCTAGAAGTGTAGGCAGTAAATAAAATTGAACTAGCTTTTAGCCCGCATGGATAAGAATCGCTCTTACAGCCAAGTCTATAAATCTATATTGAGCTGCACTTAAATCTAGGTTTTGTGACTTGTTTACAAAGGAAATATTGCCAAAAGTCATTGGTCACGGTGGACTAATGCCATTGTGTGTGTTCGTTGGAATGTTTGTTTGTCATAAATATTGGTGAATGACGAGGGATATAAGATAATTTGTAGAATACTGTACAAAAAATGCGGTTGTACAGTGTGCTTTACTATGAGGGGTTAAAGTATGAATTTTCATAGAATCTTCATGGTGTGAGGTTTCGAATGAAACTTTTTTCAAATGGTTTCTGTGATTTTTTTTTTTTTAATTTGAAACATTTGAATATCGACTTTCATTTGTTTTTATTATTCAATTTAGACAAGAAAGATGGATACTGCGAAAA